>NW_026975267.1:0-99457 GCF_030014295.1 Loxodonta africana | reverse complement strand
CATTCCACACCATTCTACTCTGTTCGACTCCATTCTACACTATTCTATTCTCTTCTCCCCCACCCTACTCTACTCTAATCTATTCGATTCATGGAGATTTGTCTCATTTCCTCTCCATTCGACTCGATTCAGCTCGAATTGGATCTATTCATCTCTATTCTGCACTACTCGACTCTGACTATTCTACTCCACTCTACTCCATTCTACTCTTTGTATTCTCTTCTCTTCTACTCTATGCTTCTCTAGTCTATTCCTCTGTGCCCTACCCTATTGAATCCCAGCCTAACCTACACTACTCTAAGCTGTTCTATTGAATTCGATTGCATTCGATTCGACCCGATTGGACACAATTGGACGGGATTCGGTGAGATTTCATGAGATTCAATGGGTTTTGGTGGGATTGGATGGACTTCGACGAGATTCGATGCAATAGGATGTGATTAGGTGCGATTTGGCTCGATCTAGCTTGGCTCATTTTCTGTGTCTCTATTTGGCTCATTCCAGCTCCATTCAGCTCCATTCAGCTCGAATCTGGTCGATTTGACTTGATTGGGCTCGAATGGGCTCGACTGGGCTCGACTCAGCCCTATACGTCCCTATTCGGTGCTATTCCGCTCGATTCGACTCTTTTCTAGTCTATTCATCTCGGTTTGACTGCATTTGACTCCATTCCACACCACTCTACGCTCTTCTATTCGACAGAACCCTATCCCGCCCTAGTCTTTCCTCATCTAGTCTGTTCTTTTCGATTCTGTGGTATTGGATTCTCGTTTTCTCTTTTCTCTATTCCATCCTATGCTACTCTACCATACCCTACACGAAACTAAGCTATCCTGACTTATCCTCTTCTATTCTATTGGATTCTGTTTTCTCTGTTCTACCGTATGCTACCCTACCTTATGACACCCTACTGGACCATACCCTACTCCATAAAAAAAGGGGTACTCAAGAAGGGTACTAGTTTGGAAAAGGGACTACCTAAGGCAAGGGGACTAGTTCGGGCTACTAGTTAGGGCCACTGTACTAGTTAAGAGTACTAGTTAATGGACGGGTACTAGTTAAGGCTACTAGGAAGGCAAGGTACAAGTGAAGGCTACTACTTCAGGCAAGCATATTAGTTTAGGCTACTAGTTGATGCAAGGGTACAAGTTCATACTACTAATTAAGGCCCGGGTACTAGTTAAGGCAACTGGTCAAGGCAAGGGTAGTAGCTATGGGTAGCGATAAGGCCAGGGTACTAGTTAAGACTACTAGTTAATGCCAGGGTACTAGTTGAGGCAAGGGTCCTAGTGACGGCCAGGGTACTAGTTAAGGCTGGGCTACTAGTCCATGCAAGGCTACTACTTCAGGGTACTAGTTAAGGTTTGGCTACTAGTTAAGAGGACTAGTAAGGCAAGGGTAGACGTTAAGACTGTTCCTTAAGGCAAGGTGACTCGTTAGGGGTACTAGTTACCACAAGGCTTCTAGTTCAGAATACTAGTTAGGGCCACTGTACTAGTTCAGAGTACTAGTTAAGGCTACTAGGAAGGCAAGGAACGAGTTTAGGCCACTACTTCAGGCAAGAGTACTCGTGTTGTCGACTAGTCGATGCAAGGGTACATGTTCATACTACTGGCTAAGTCCAGGGTGCTAGTTAAGGCAACTGGTTAAGGCAAGGGTAGTAGTTATGGGTACCGATAAGGCCAGGCTACTAGTTAATGCAAGGGTACTAGTTAAGGGGACTTGTTGAGGCAAGGGTAGCCATTAGGACTATTCCTTAAGGCAAGGCTCCTGGTTAAGGGTACTAGTTAGGACAAGGCTACCAGTTCAGGAGACTAGTTAGGGGCACTGTACTAGTTAAGAGTACTAGTAAAGGCACGGGTGCTAGTTAAGGCTGCTAGTTAAGGCAAGGTACAAATTCAGGCCACTGCTTAAGGCAAGAGTCCTAGTTAAGGCTACTAGTTGATGCAAGAATACAAGTGAATACTACTAGTTAAGGCCAGGGTCCTAGTTAAGGCAACTGGTTACGGCAAGGGTAGTAGTTCTGGGTACTGATACGGCCAGGGTACTAGTTCAGACTACTAGTGAATGCGAGGGTACTAGTTAAGGGTACTAGTTAAGGCTGCCAGTGAAGGCCAGGGTCTGAGATAAGGCTACTGGAGAAGGCCAGGGTACCAGTGAAGGCAAGGCTACTAGTTAAGGGTACTAGTTAAGAGAAGGCTACTAGTTCAGGATACGAGTTAGGGGCACTGTACTAGTTAAGAGTACTAGCTAAGGCACGAGTACTAGTTCAGGCCACTACTTAAGGCAAGAGTGCTAGTTAAGGCTACTAGTTGATGCAAGAATACAAGTGAATACTACTAGTTAAGGCCAGGGTCCTAGTTAAGGCAACTGGTTACGGCAAGGGTAGTAGTTCTGGGTACTGATACGGCCAGGGTACTAGTTCAGACTACTAGTGAATGCGAGGGTACTAGTTAAGGGTACTACTTAAGGCTGCCAGTGAAGGCCAGGGTCTGAGTTAAGGCTACTGGAGAAGGCCAGGGTACCAGTGAAGGCAAGGCTACTAGTTAAGGGTACTAGTTAAGAGAAGGCTACTAGTTCAGGATACGAGTTAGGGGCACTGTACTAGTTAAGAGTACTAGCTAAGGCACGAGTACTAGTTCAGCCCACTACTTAAGGCAAGAGTCCTAGTTAAGGCTACTCTTTGATGCAAGTTTACAAGTTGATATTTCTAGTTAAGGCCAGGGTCCTAGTTAAGGCAACTGGTTAAGGCAAGGGTACTAGTTAAGGCAAGGCTACTAGTTAGGGGTAGTAGGGAAGGCTTGGCCACTAGTTAAGGGTACTAGTAAGGCAAGGGCAGATGTTAAGACTATTACTTAAAGCAAGGCTACAAGTTCAGGGTACTAATTCAGACAAGGCTACTAGTTCAGGCTACTCGTTATGGCCGCTGTACTAGTTCAGAGTACTACGTAAGGCACAGGTACTAGTTAAGGATACTAGTTCAGGCAAGGTCCAAGTGAAGGCTACTACTTAAGGCAAGACGACTAGTTTAGGCTACCAGTGGATTCAAGGGTACAAGTGAATACTACGAGTTAAGACCAGGGTACCAGTTAAGGCAGCTGGTTAAGGCCAGGGTAGGACTTATGGGGACTGAGAAGGCCAGGTACTAGTTAAGACAACTAGTTCATGCGAGGGTACTAGTGAAGGGTACTAGTTGAGGCAAGGCTACTAGTGAAGGCCAGGGTACTAGTGAAGGCTACTGGTGAAGGCCAGGGTACTAGTTAAGGCAGGGCTACTAGTTCAGGGTACTGGTAAGGCAAGGGTAGACATTAAGACTATTACTTAAGGCAAGGCTACTAGTTAAGGGTACTAGTTCAGACAAGGCTACTAGTTCAGGATACTAGTTAAGGCAAGGGGACTAGTTCAGATTCAGAATTTAGGGTACTTGTCAGGGCAAGGGTACTCTTCAAGGCTAGTTGTCTAGCCTACTGATCTATACCACTAGTCTGACTAGTCCAGCTGTCTTGTCTAGGCTACTACTCTAGACTTCTCTTGTCTACTCTACTCTAGTCTACTTTCGTCTACCCTAGTCTACCCTAGCAAAAACCACCCTACCCTAACCTTTTTGAATCTGTTCAATTGGATTCGATTCAAAGCATTTCAATGTGATTGGACGCGATGAGGCTTGAATCGGCTCATTCGGCACCATCAGCTCGATTCAGCTCGATTTGGCTTGAATCACTTCGATTCGGCTTGTTTCAACTCAATTCGACTTGGTTGAGCCTTATTCGGCTCGATTCGACTCTTTTCTACTCTAGTTTTCTCTATGGAACTCCATTCGACTCCATTCTACTCTATTCTGTTCTACCCTACCCTACTCTAATCTATTCTAATGGATTCGATGGGACGCTATTCGACGCGATTCATCACGTTTTGTTTCCATTGGGCTCGATTCGGCTAGAATTGGCTCTATTCAGCTCTATTCTGCACTATTTCACTCTATTCGACTCTACTCTTCTCTGCTCTACCGTACTGTGCTATCTTCTCTTCCTTCTATTATGTACTGTTCTATTCTATTCTGTTCTACCCTCCCAGCCGCTCCCCTCCCCTTCTCTAATCTTTGATTCTGTTCGAGTCATCGCATTTTCACGCCATTCGACCCGATTAGGCTTGAATCAGGTCAATTCGCTTCGAGTCGGTTCGATTGGGCTCCATTTGGCTCCATTCAGCTCCAATGGCATCGATTCTGCTGGATTCTGCTCGATTAGGCCCTCTTTGGCCCTATTCGGCCCAACTATGCTCTATTCGACTCTTTTCTACTCTATTCGTCTCGAGTCGGCTCCGTTCTAATCCATTCCACACCATTCTGCACTATTCTCCTCTATTCTCGTCTACCCTTCCCTACCCTAATCTATTCGAATGGATTCGATTTGACCCGATTCGAAGCGATTCAACGCGATTCATCTTGTTTTGTCTCCATTCGCCTCAATTCGGCTATGTTCTGCACTATCTGACTCTTTCCTACTCTATTCTATTCTGCTGGATTCTTTCTCTTCTGTTCTGTTCTCTCCTATTCTGTTGGACTCTGTTCTATCCTGCCCTACCCAACCCTACTGCAGCGCACCCAAACCCACCCTACTTGAATCTATTTGATTCAATTCGATTCACTTCGACGCGATTGGACAGGATTTGAGGGGATTCGACAAGGTCCGAAGGCATTTGACGGGATTCAAAGAGATTAGGCGAGATTCCATACGATTCGACGTGATTCAGCAGAATTCTAGGAGATTGGACGCAATTCGAAGTTATTGGACGTGATGGGGCGTGATTCGTCGTGATTCGACGACATTCGATGCAATCCGATGCGATACGAAGCGATTCGACCCGGTCCGACACAAAACGATGTGATTTGATGCGATTCGACGTGATTCGATGTGATTCGACGCTATTCAGTGCCAGTCGGCGTGATTCTGCTTGATTCAGCTCGATTAGGTGCGAATCGGCTCTATATGGCTCCTTTACGTCTCGATTCGGCTCCATTCAGCTCTGTTTTCTCTATTCGTCTCTATTTGGCCTATTCGTCTCTAATCGACTCTATTCGAGTCTATTCGACCCTACTCTTTTCTACTCTATTCTATTCCTTCTATTCTGTTCTAATCTCTTCTAGTCTACTCTACTCTACTCTATTCTATTCCACCCTCCTCTCCCCTTCTCTAATCTAGACGTTTGGATTGCATTGGATGCATTGAACGGGATTCGACGTGATTAAGCTTGAATCAGCTCGATTCTATTCCGTTTGGCTCTATTCGGTTCGTTTGGCTTGAATTGCTTCGATTCTGCTCAATTCCGCCTCTTTCGGCCCTATTCTGCTCTATTCGACTCTTCTCTACTCTTTTTGTCTCTATTTGACTCCATTCTACTCCATTCTATTTATTCCACACCATTCTACACTATTCTGCTCTACTCTAGCCTACACCACTCTAATTTACTCGAATCGATTAGACGTGATTCCTCTCATTTCGACTCCATTCGGCTCTATTCAGCTGTATTCGAGTCTACCCTATTATACACGAGCCTACTCTATCGTACTCTAGTCTACTCTTCTCTATTTTCTTTCTTCTTCCTATGCTGTTCTCTTCTTTTCTACTCTATTCTACCCTACCCTATGCTACCCAACTCTACTCTATTCTAATCCATTGGATTGGATTGGATTCAACCCATTTGGACACGATTCGGCTCAGTTTGGCTCTATTTAGCTCCGTTCGAATCTATTCTACTCTACTCTGTTTCCCTCTACGCTACTCTAGCCTACTATTTTCTGTATTCGTTCTGTATTGTTCTGTTCTCTTCTAGTCTCTTCTGTTTTATTCTATGCTACTCTACTCTATTCCACCCTGCCATACCCGAACCTCCCCTACTCTAATCTGTTCAATTCGATTCCATGAATTTGGACACGATTCAGGTCGAATTGGTTCGATTCATGTCCATTCGGCTCCATTTGGCTCGAAGAGTGTCGATTCAACTGGATTAGGCTCAATTCGGCTCCATTAGGCTCGATTTACTGGATTTGGCTCAATTCAGCTCAATTCAGCTCCATTCGGCCCTCTTCGGCCCTCTTCAGCACTATTCGGCTCTATTCGGCTCTTTTCTACTCCTTTCGACTCCATTCGATTGCGTTGCACAGCATTCTACTCCACTCAACACTATTTTACTCTACCCTACCCTAATTGACTGGAATTGGTTCGAGGGGATTCAACGCGATTTGCCTTGTTTCTTCTCCATTTGGCTCGCTTCGACTCTATTCGACTCTGTTCTACTCTACACTATTCTGCTCTGCTCTAACCTTTTGGACTCGATTCTCTTGTATTCTTTTTATTCTCTTTTACTGTGTTCAATTCTCTTCTACTCTATTTTAACCAACCCTACTCTAATCTATTCCACTGGATTCGATTCCACGCATTTCGATGCGATTCGGCTCCAATCGGCTCCGTTGCACTCCATTCATCCCTCTTGGGCTCTCATCGGTTCGATTCAGTTCTAATCGGCTCCATTTCGCCCTGGTCAGTTCTATTCAGCTTGAATAGGCTCTATTCAACTCTATATGGCTCTATGAGTCTACTCAACTCTATTATCTCTTTTCAACTCCATTCTACACCATTCTACTCCATCCGACTGTATTCTTCTCTATTCTATTGTCTTGTACTCTACCCTTCTCTAGTCTATTCTAATCGATTCGATTGGATTGGACTTGAATGGATGGGATTCAATGCAATTCAACGGGATTCGACGCGATCCAGCATGATTCCGCGGGATTCGGCGCCATTCATCTTGATTTCTATCACGTTGGGTCTTTTGGGCTCTATTTTGCTCTAGTCGGCAATATTCAACTCTATTCTTCTAGACTCTGCACTACTCGACCCTATTCTAGTCTTTCAGTTCTCTTCTATCCTGTTCTGTTCTACTGCATTTTGGTCTATCCTACCCTACTCTAACTTAGCCTACTGCAATCTGTTCTATTCTATTCAACAGACTTGAACGGGATTCGACCTGATTCAGGTCCTATCGGCTCGAATCAGCTCCTTTTTGTGCGAATTCAACTCGATTCGGTTGGACTTGGCCCTTTTCCTCTCTATTCGGCTCTTTTCGGCAGGATTTGACTCGATTTGACTCTAGTCTACTCTTCTCTATTCTTTCTGGTCTATTCTAATCTATTCTTTTCTACCCTACCCTACCCTCATCTTACCTGCCCTACACTAAACTATTGGATTGGATTCGACACTTTTCAACGCGATTCGACATGATTCTTCTCGATTCACCTCGAATTTGGTGGATTCGGCTGCATTCAGCTCTCTTTGGCTCTATTCAACTCTATTGGACTCTATTCTACTGTACTCGTCTCTACTTCATTCTATTCGATTCTTTCTCTTGTGTTCTGTTCTGTTTTAGTCTAACCCCTCCTACTCTACCCTCCTCTACTCTAATCGATTCGATTCAATGCCTTTCAAGGCGATTCCATGGGATTAGGCTTGAATTGGCTTGATTTAGCTCGATTTGGCTTGAATCGGGTCAATTTGGCTCGATTCTGCTCGATTCAGCATCATTAGGCTCGACCCAAACTTATCCGGCCCTGTTCAGCTCTATTCAACTCTTTTCTACTTTATTCGTCTCTATTTGGCTCCATTCGACTCCATTCCACACCATTCTACTCTGTTCGACTCCATTCTACACTATTCTATTCTCTTCTCCCCCACCCTACTCTACTCTAATCTATTCGATTCATGGAGATTTGTCTCATTTCCTCTCCATTCGACTCGATTCAGCTCGAATTGGATCTATTCATCTCTATTCTGCACTACTCGACTCTGACTATTCTACTCCACTCTACTCCATTCTACTCTTTGTATTCTCTTCTCTTCTACTCTATGCTTCTCTAGTCTATTCCTCTGTGCCCTACCCTATTGAATCCCAGCCTAACCTACACTACTCTAAGCTGTTCTATTGAATTCGATTGCATTCGATTCGACCCGATTGGACACAATTGGACGGGATTCGGTGAGATTTCATGAGATTCAATGGGTTTTGGTGGGATTGGATGGACTTCGACGAGATTCGATGCAATAGGGTGTGATTAGGTGCGATTTGGCTCGATCTAGCTTGGCTCATTTTCTGTGTCTCTATTTGGCTCATTCCAGCTCCATTCAGCTCCATTCAGCTCGAATCTGGTCGATTTGACTTGATCGGGCTCGATTGGGCTCGATTGGGCTCGACTCAGCCCTATACGTCCCTATTCGGTGCTATTCCGCTCTATTCGACTCTTTTCTAGTCTATTCATCTCGGTTTGACTGCATTTGACTCCATTCCACACCATTCTACGCTCTTCTATTCGACAGAACCCTATCCCGCCCTAGTCTTTCCTCATCTAGTCTGTTCTTTTCGATTCTGTTGTATTGGATTCTCGTTTTCTCTTTTCTCTATTCCATCCTATGCTACTCTACCATACCCTACACGAAACTAAGCTATCCTGACTTATCCTCTTCTATTCTATTGGATTCTGTTTTCTCTGTTCTACCGTATGCTACCCTACCTTATGACACCCTACTGGACCATACCCTACTCCATAAAAAAAGGGGTACTCAAGAAGGGTACTAGTTTGGAAAAGGGACTACCTAAGGCAAGGGGACTAGTTCGGGCTACTAGTTAGGGCCACTGTACTAGTTAAGAGTACTAGTTAATGGACGGGTACTAGTTAAGGCTACTAGGAAGGCAAGGTACAAGTGAAGGCTACTACTTCAGGCAAGCGTATTAGTTTAGGCTACTAGTTGATGCAAGGGTACAAGTTCATACTACTAATTAAGGCCCGGGTACTAGTTAAGGCAACTGGTCAAGGCAAGGGTAGTAGCTATGGGTAGCGATAAGGCCAGGGTACTAGTTAAGACTACTAGTTAATGCCAGGGTACTAGTTGAGGCAAGGGTCCTAGTGACGGCCAGGGTACTAGTTAAGGCTGGGCTACTAGTCCATGCAAGGCTACTACTTCAGGGTACTAGTTAAGGTTTGGCTACTAGTTAAGAGGACTAGTAAGGCAAGGGTAGACGTTAAGACTGTTCCTTAAGGCAAGGTGACTCGTTAGGGGTACTAGTTACCACAAGGCTTCTAGTTCAGAATACTAGTTAGGGCCACTGTACTAGTTCAGAGTACTAGTTAAGGCTACTAGGAAGGCAAGGAACGAGTTTAGGCCACTACTTCAGGCAAGAGTACTCGTGTTGTCGACTAGTCGATGCAAGGGTACATGTTCATACTACTGGCTAAGTCCAGGGTGCTAGTTAAGGCAACTGGTTAAGGCAAGGGTAGTAGTTATGGGTACCGATAAGGCCAGGCTACTAGTTAATGCAAGGGTACTAGTTAAGGGGACTTGTTGAGGCAAGGGTAGCCATTAGGACTGTTCCTTAAGGCAAGGCTCCTGGTTAAGGGTACTAGTTAGGACAAGGCTACCAGTTCAGGAGACTAGTTAGGGGCACTGTACTAGTTAAGAGTACTAGTAAAGGCACGGGTGCTAGTTAAGGCTGCTAGTTAAGGCAAGGTACAAATTCAGGCCACTGCTTAAGGCAAGAGTCCTAGTTAAGGCTACTAGTTGATGCAAGAATACAAGTGAATACTACTAGTTAAGGCCAGGGTCCTAGTTAAGGCAACTGGTTACGGCAAGGGTAGTAGTTCTGGGTACTGATACGGCCAGGGTACTAGTTCAGACTACTAGTGAATGCGAGGGTACTAGTTAAGGGTACTACTTAAGGCTGCCAGTGAAGGCCAGGGTCTGAGTTAAGGCTACTGGAGAAGGCCAGGGTACCAGTGAAGGCAAGGCTACTAGTTAAGGGTACTAGTTAAGAGAAGGCTACTAGTTCAGGATACGAGTTAGGGGCACTGTACTAGTTAAGAGTACTAGCTAAGGCACGAGTACTAGTTCAGCCCACTACTTAAGGCAAGAGTCCTAGTTAAGGCTACTCTTTGATGCAAGTTTACAAGTTGATATTTCTAGTTAAGGCCAGGGTCCTAGTTAAGGCAACTGGTTAAGGCAAGGGTACTAGTTAAGGCAAGGCTACTAGTTAGGGGTAGTAGGGAAGGCTTGGCCACTAGTTAAGGGTACTAGTAAGGCAAGGGCAGATGTTAAGACTATTACTTAAAGCAAGGCTACAAGTTCAGGGTACTAATTCAGACAAGGCTACTAGTTCAGGCTACTCGTTATGGCCGCTGTACTAGTTCAGAGTACTACTTAAGGCACAGGTACTAGTTAAGGATACTAGTTCAGGCAAGGTCCAAGTGAAGGCTACTACTTAAGGCAAGACGACTAGTTTAGGCTACCAGTGGATTCAAGGGTACAAGTGAATACTACGAGTTAAGACCAGGGTACCAGTTAAGGCAGCTGGTTAAGGCCAGGGTAGGACTTATGGGGACTGAGAAGGCCAGGTACTAGTTAAGACAACTAGTTCATGCGAGGGTACTAGTGAAGGGTACTAGTTGAGGCAAGGCTACTAGTGAAGGCCAGGGTACTAGTGAAGGCTACTGGTGAAGGCCAGGGTACTAGTTAAGGCAGGGCTACTAGTTCAGGGTACTGGTAAGGCAAGGGTAGACATTAAGACTATTACTTAAGGCAAGGCTACTAGTTAAGGGTACTAGTTCAGACAAGGCTACTAGTTCAGGATACTAGTTAAGGCAAGGGGACTAGTTCAGATTCAGAATTTAGGGTACTTGTCAGGGCAAGGGTACTCTTCAAGGCTAGTTGTCTAGCCTACTGATCTATACCACTAGTCTGACTAGTCCAGCTGTCTTGTCTAGGCTACTACTCTAGACTTCTCTTGTCTACTCTACTCTAGTCTACTTTCGTCTACCCTAGTCTACCCTATCAAAAACCACCCTACCCTAACCTTTTTGAATCTGTTCAATTGGATTCGATTCAAAGCATTTCAATGTGATTGGACGCGATGAGGCTTGAATCGGCTCATTCGGCACCATCAGCTCGATTCAGCTCGATTTGGCTTGAATCACTTCGATTCGGCTTGTTTCAACTCAATTCGACTTGGTTGAGCCTTATTCGGCTCGATTCGACTCTTTTCTACTCTAGTTTTCTCTATGGAACTCCATTCGACTCCATTCTACTCTATTCTGTTCTACCCTACCCTACTCTAATCTATTCTAATGGATTCGATGGGACGCTATTGGACGCGATTCATCACGTTTTGTTTCCATTGGGCTCGATTCGGCTAGAATTGGCTCTATTCAGCTCTATTCTGCACTATTTCACTCTATTCGACTCTACTCTTCTCTGCTCTACCGTACTGTGCTATCTTCTCTTCCTTCTATTATGTACTGTTCTATTCTATTCTGTTCTACCCTCCCAGCCGCTCCCCTCCCCTTCTCTAATCTTTGATTCTGTTCGAGTCATCGCATTTTCACGCCATTCGACCCGATTAGGCTTGAATCAGGTCAATTCGCTTCGAGTCGGTTCGATTGGGCTCCATTTGGCTCCATTCAGCTCCAATGGCATCGATTCTGCTGGATTCTGCTCGATTAGGCCCTCTTTGGCCCTATTCGGCCCAACTATGCTCTATTCGACTCTTTTCTACTCTATTCGTCTCGAGTCGGCTCCGTTCTAATCCATTCCACACCATTCTGCACTATTCTCCTCTATTCTCGTCTACCCTTCCCTACCCTAATCTATTCGAATGGATTCGATTTGACCCGATTCGAAGCGATTCAACGCGATTCATCTTGTTTTGTCTCCATTCGCCTCAATTCGGCTATGTTCTGCACTATCTGACTCTTTCCTACTCTATTCTATTCTGCTGGATTCTTTCTCTTCTGTTCTGTTCTCTCCTATTCTGTTGGACTCTGTTCTATCCTGCCCTACCCAACCCTACTGCACCGCACCCAAACCCACCCTACTTGAATCTATTTGATTCAATTCGATTCACTTCGACGCGATTGGACAGGATTTGACGGGATTCGACAAGGTCCGAAGGCATTTGACGGGATTCAAAGAGATTAGGCGAGATTCCATACGATTCGACGTGATTCAGCAGAATTCTAGGAGATTGGACGCAATTCGAAGTTATTGGACGTGATGGGGCGTGATTCGTCGTGATTCGACGACATTCGATGCAATCCGATGCGATACGAAGCGATTCGACCCGGTCCGACACAAAACGATGTGATTTGATGCGATTCGACGTGATTCGATGTGATTCGACGCTATTCAGTGCCAGTCGGCGTGATTCTGCTTGATTCAGCTGGATTAGGTGCGAATCGGCTCTATATGGCTCCTTTACGTCTCGATTCGGCTCCATTCAGCTCTGTTTTCTCTATTCGTCTCTATTTGGCCTATTCGTCTCTAATCGACTCTATTCGAGTCTATTCGACCCTACTCTTTTCTACTCTATTCTATTCCTTCTATTCTGTTCTAATCTCTTCTAGTCTACTCTACTCTACTCTATTCTATTCCACCCTCCTCTCCCCTTCTCTAATCTAGACGTTTGGATTGCATTGGATGCATTGAACGGGATTCGACGTGATTAAGCTTGAATCAGCTCGATTCTATTCCGTTTGGCTCTATTCGGTTCGTTTGGCTTGAATTGCTTCGATTCTGCTCAATTCCGCCTCTTTCGGCCCTATTCTGCTCTATTCGACTCTTCTCTACTCTTTTTGTCTCTATTTGACTCCATTCTACTCCATTCTATTTATTCCACACCATTCTACACTATTCTGCTCTACTCTAGCCTACACCACTCTAATTTACTCGAATCGATTAGACGTGATTCCTCTCATTTCGACTCCATTCGGCTCTATTCAGCTGTATTCGAGTCTACCCTATTATACACGAGCCTACTCTATCGTACTCTAGTCTACTCTTCTCTATTTTCTTTCTTCTTCCTATGCTGTTCTCTTCTTTTCTACTCTATTCTACCCTACCCTATGCTACCCAACTCTACTCTATTCTAATCCATTGGATTGGATTGGATTCAACCCATTTGGACACGATTCGGCTCAGTTTGGCTCTATTTAGCTCCGTTCGAATCTATTCTACTCTACTCTGTTTCCCTCTACGCTACTCTAGCCTACTATTTTCTGTATTCGTTCTGTATTGTTCTGTTCTCTTCTAGTCTCTTCTGTTTTATTCTATGCTACTCTACTCTATTCCACTCTGCCATACCCGAACCTCCCCTACTCTAATCTGTTCAATTCGATTCCATGAATTTGGACACGATTCAGGTCGAATTGGTTCGATTCATGTCCATTCGGCTCCATTTGGCTCGAAGAGTGTCGATTCAACTGGATTAGGCTCAATTCGGCTCCATTAGGCTCGATTTACTGGATTTGGCTCAATTCAGCTCGATTCGGCCCTCTTCGGCCCTCTTCAGCACTATTCGGCTCTATTCGGCTCTTTTCGACTCCTTTCGACTCCATTCGATTGCGTTGCACAGCATTCTACTCCACTCAACACTATTTTACTCTACCCTACCCTAATTGACTGGAATTGGTTCGAGGGGATTCAACGCGATTTGCCTTGTTTCTTCTCCATTTGGCTCGCTTCGACTCTATTCGACTCTGTTCTACTCTACACTATTCTGCTCTGCTCTAACCTTTTGGACTCGATTCTCTTGTATTCCTTTTATTCTCTTTTACTGTGTTCAATTCTCTTCTACTCTATTTTAACCAACCCTACTCTAATCTATTCCACTGGATTCGATTCCACGCATTTCGATGCGATTCGGCTCCAATCGGCTCCGTTGCACTCCATTCATCCCTCTTGGGCTCTCATCGGTTCGATTCAGTTCTAATCGGCTCCATTTCGCCCTGGTCAGTTCTATTCAGCTTGAATAGGCTCTATTCAACTCTATATGGCTCTATGAGTCTACTCAACTCTATTATCTCTTTTCAACTCCATTCTACACCATTCTACTCCATCCGACTGTATTCTTCTCTATTCTATTGTCTTGTACTCTACCCTTCTCTAGTCTATTCTAATCGATTCGATTGGATTGGACTTGAATGGATGGGATTCAATGCAATTCAACGGGATTCGACGCGATCCAGCATGATTCCGCGGGATTCGGCGCCATTCATCTTGATTTCTATCACGTTGGGTCTTTTGGGCTCTATTTTGCTCTAGTCGGCAATATTCAACTCTATTCTTCTAGACTCTGCACTACTCGACCCTATTCTAGTCTTTCAGTTCTCTTCTATCCTGTTCTGTTCTACTGCATTTTGGTCTATCCTACCCTACTCTAACTTAGCCTACTGCAATCTGTTCTATTCTATTCAACAGACTTGAACGGGATTCGACCTGATTCAGGTCCTATCGGCTCGAATCAGCTCCTTTTTGTGCGAATTCAACTCGATTCGGTTGGACTTGGCCCTTTTCCTCTCTATTCGGCTCTTTTCGGCAGGATTTGACTCGATTTGACTCTAGTCTACTCTTCTCTATTCTTTCTGGTCTATTCTAATCTATTCTTTTCTACCCTACCCTACCCTCATCTTACCTGCCCTACACTAAACTATTGGATTGGATTCGACACTTTTCAACGCGATTCGACATGATTCTTCTCGATTCACCTCGAATTTGGTGGATTCGGCTGCATTCAGCTCTCTTTGGCTCTATTCAACTCTATTGGACTCTATTCTACTGTACTCGTCTCTACTTCATTCTATTCGATTCTTTCTCTTGTGTTCTGTTCTGTTTTAGTCTAACCCCTCCTACTCTACCCTCCTCTACTCTAATCGATTCGATTCAATGCCTTTCAAGGCGATTCCATGGGATTAGGCTTGAATTGGCTTGATTTAGCTCGATTTGGCTTGAATCGGGTCAATTTGGCTCGATTCTGCTCGATTCAGCATCATTAGGCTCGACCCAAACTTATCCGGCCCTGTTCAGCTCTATTCAACTCTTTTCTACTTTATTCGTCTCTATTTGGCTCCATTCGACTCCATTCCACACCATTCTACTCTGTTCGACTCCATTCTACACTATTCTATTCTCTTCTCCCCCACCCTACTCTACTCTAATCTATTCGATTCATGGAGATTTGTCTCATTTCCTCTCCATTCGACTCGATTCAGCTCGAATTGGATCTATTCATCTCTATTCTGCACTACTCGACTCTGACTATTCTACTCCACTCTACTCCATTCTACTCTTTGTATTCTCTTCTCTTCTACTCTATGCTTCTCTAGTCTATTCCTCTGTGCCCTACCCTATTGAATCCCAGCCTAACCTACACTACTCTAAGCTGTTCTATTGAATTCGATTGCATTCGATTCGACCCGATTGGACACAATTGGACGGGATTCGGTGAGATTTCATGAGATTCAATGGGTTTTGGTGGGATTGGATGGACTTCGACGAGATTCGATGCAATAGGATGTGATTAGGTGCGATTTGGCTCGATCTAGCTTGGCTCATTTTCTGTGTCTCTATTTGGCTCATTCCAGCTCCATTCAGCTCCATTCAGCTCGAATCTGGTCGATTTGACTTGATCGGGCTCGAATGGGCTCGACTGGGCTCGACTCAGCCCTATACGTCCCTATTCGGTGCTATTCCGCTCGATTCGACTCTTTTCTAGTCTATTCATCTCGGTTTGACTGCATTTGACTCCATTCCACACCATTCTACGCTCTTCTATTCGACAGAACCCTATCCCGCCCTAGTCTTTCCTCATCTAGTCTGTTCTTTTCGATTCTGTGGTATTGGATTCTCGTTTTCTCTTTTCTCTATTCCATCCTATGCTACTCTACCATACCCTACACGAAACTAAGCTATCCTGACTTATCCTCTTCTATTCTATTGGATTCTGTTTTCTCTGTTCTACCGTATGCTACCCTACCTTATGACACCCTACTGGACCATACCCTACTCCATAAAAAAAGGGGTACTCAAGAAGGGTACTAGTTTGGAAAAGGGACTACCTAAGGCAAGGGGACTAGTTCGGGCTACTAGTTAGGGCCACTGTACTAGTTAAGAGTACTAGTTAATGGACGGGTACTAGTTAAGGCTACTAGGAAGGCAAGGTACAAGTGAAGGCTACTACTTCAGGCAAGCATATTAGTTTAGGCTACTAGTTGATGCAAGGGTACAAGTTCATACTACTAATTAAGGCCCGGGTACTAGTTAAGGCAACTGGTCAAGGCAAGGGTAGTAGCTATGGGTAGCGATAAGGCCAGGGTACTAGTTAAGACTACTAGTTAATGCCAGGGTACTAGTTGAGGCAAGGGTCCTAGTGACGGCCAGGGTACTAGTTAAGGCTGGGCTACTAGTCCATGCAAGGCTACTACTTCAGGGTACTAGTTAAGGTTTGGCTACTAGTTAAGAGGACTAGTAAGGCAAGGGTAGACGTTAAGACTGTTCCTTAAGGCAAGGTGACTCGTTAGGGGTACTAGTTACCACAAGGCTTCTAGTTCAGAATACTAGTTAGGGCCACTGTACTAGTTCAGAGTACTAGTTAAGGCTACTAGGAAGGCAAGGAACGAGTTTAGGCCACTACTTCAGGCAAGAGTACTCGTGTTGTCGACTAGTCGATGCAAGGGTACATGTTCATACTACTGGCTAAGTCCAGGGTGCTAGTTAAGGCAACTGGTTAAGGCAAGGGTAGTAGTTATGGGTACCGATAAGGCCAGGCTACTAGTTAATGCAAGGGTACTAGTTAAGGGGACTTGTTGAGGCAAGGGTAGCCATTAGGACTATTCCTTAAGGCAAGGCTCCTGGTTAAGGGTACTAGTTAGGACAAGGCTACCAGTTCAGGAGACTAGTTAGGGGCACTGTACTAGTTAAGAGTACTAGTAAAGGCACGGGTGCTAGTTAAGGCTGCTAGTTAAGGCAAGGTACAAATTCAGGCCACTGCTTAAGGCAAGAGTCCTAGTTAAGGCTACTAGTTGATGCAAGAATACAAGTGAATACTACTAGTTAAGGCCAGGGTACTACTTAAGGCAACTGGTTACGGCAAGGGTAGTAGTTCTGGGTACTGATACGGCCAGGGTACTAGTTCAGACTACTAGTGAATGCGAGGGTACTAGTTAAGGGTACTAGTTAAGGCTGCCAGTGAAGGCCAGAGTCTGAGATAAGGCTACTGGAGAAGGCCAGGGTACCAGTGAAGGCAAGGCTACTAGTTAAGGGTACTAGTTAAGAGAAGGCTACTAGTTCAGGATACGAGTTAGGGGCACTGTACTAGTTAAGAGTACTAGCTAAGGCACGAGTACTAGTTCAGGCCACTACTTAAGGCAAGAGTCCTAGTTAAGGCTACTAGTTGATGCAAGAATACAAGTGAATACTACTAGTTAAGGCCAGGGTCCTAGTTAAGGCAACTGGTTACGGCAAGGGTAGTAGTTCTGGGTACTGATACGGCCAGGGTACTAGTTCAGACTACTAGTGAATGCGAGGGTACTAATTAAGGGTACTACTTAAGGCTGCCAGTGAAGGCCAGGGTCTGAGATAAGGCTACTGGAGAAGGCCAGGGTACCAGTGAAGGCAAGGCTACTAGTTAAGGGTACTAGTTAAGAGAAGGCTACTAGTTCAGGGTACGAGTTAGGGGCACTGTACTAGTTAAGAGTACTAGCTAAGCCACGAGTACTAGTTCAGCCCACTACTTAAGGCAAGAGTCCTAGTTAAGGCTACTCTTTGATGCAAGTTTACAAGTTGATATTTCTAGTTAAGGCCAGGGTCCTAGTTAAGGCAACTGGTTAAGGCAAGGGTACTAGTTAAGGCAAGGCTACTAGTTAGGGGTAGTAGGGAAGGCTTGGCCACTAGTTAAGGGTACTAGTAAGGCAAGGGCAGATGTTAAGACTATTACTTAAAGCAAGGCTACAAGTTCAGGGTACTAATTCAGACAAGGCTACTAGTTCAGGCTACTCGTTATGGCCGCTGTACTAGTTCAGAGTACTACTTAAGGCACAGGTACTAGTTAAGGATACTAGTTCAGGCAAGGTCCAAGTGAAGGCTACTACTTAAGGCAAGACGACTAGTTTAGGCTACCAGTGGATTCAAGGGTACAAGTGAATACTACGAGTTAAGACCAGGGTACCAGTTAAGGCAGCTGGTTAAGGCCAGGGTAGGACTTATGGGGACTGAGAAGGCCAGGTACTAGTTAAGACAACTAGTTCATGCGAGGGTACTAGTGAAGGGTACTAGTTGAGGCAAGGCTACTAGTGAAGGCCAGGGTACTAGTGAAGGCTACTGGTGAAGGCCAGGGTACTAGTTAAGGCAGGGCTACTAGTTCAGGGTACTGGTAAGGCAAGGGTAGACATTAAGACTATTACTTAAGGCAAGGCTACTAGTTAAGGGTACTAGTTCAGACAAGGCTACTAGTTCAGGATACTAGTTAAGGCAAGGGGACTAGTTCAGATTCAGAATTTAGGGTACTTGTCAGGGCAAGGGGACTCTTCAAGGCTAGTTGTCTAGCCTACTGATCTATACCACTAGTCTGACTAGTCCAGCTGTCTTGTCTAGGCTACTACTCTAGACTTCTCTTGTCTACTCTACTCTAGTCTACTTTCGTCTACCCTAGTCTACCCTAGCAAAAACCACCCTACCCTAACCTTTTTGAATCTATTCAATTGGATTCGATTCAAAGCATTTCAATGTGATTGGACGCGATGAGGCTTGAATCGGCTCATTTGGCACCATCAGCTCGATTCAGCTCGATTTGGCTTGAATCACTTCGATTCGGCTTGTTTCAACTCAATTCGACTTGGTTCAGCCTTATTCGGCTCGATTTGACTCTTTTCTACTCTAGTTTTCTCTATGCAACTCCATTCGACTCCATTCTACTCTATTCTGTTCTACCCTACCCTACCCTACTCTAATCTATTCTAATGGATTCGATGGGACGCTATTGGACGCGATTCATCACGTTTTGTTTCCATTGGGCTCGATTCGGCTAGAATTGGCTCTATTCAGCTCTATTCTGCACTATTTCACTCTATTCGACTCTACTCTTCTCTGCTCTACCGTACTGTGCTATCTTCTCTTCCTTCTATTATGTACTGTTCTATTCTATTCTGTTCTACCCTCCCAGCCGCTCCCCTCCCCTTCTCTAATCTTTGATTCTGTTCGAGTCATCGCATTTTCACGCCATTCGACCCGATTAGGCTTGAATCAGGTCAATTCGCTTCGAGTCGGTTCGATTGGGCTCCATTTGGCTCCATTCAGCTCCAATGGCATCGATTCTGCTGGATTCTGCTCGATTAGGCCCTCTTTGGCCCTATTCGGCCCAACTATGCTCTATTCGACTCTTTTCTACTCTATTCGTCTCGAGTCGGCTCCGTTCTAATCCATTCCACACCATTCTGCACTATTCTCCTCTATTCTCGTCTACCCTTCCCTACCCTAATCTATTCGAATGGATTCGATTTGACCCGATTCGAAGCGATTCAACGCGATTCATCTTGTTTTGTCTCCATTCGCCTCAATTCGGCTATGTTCTGCACTATCTGACTCTTTCCTACTCTATTCTATTCTGCTGGATTCTTTCTCTTCTGTTCTGTTCTCTCCTATTCTGTTGGACTCTGTTCTATCCTGCCCTACCCAACCCTACTGCACCGCACCCAAACCCACCCTACTTGAATCTATTTGATTCAATTCGATTCACTTCGACGCGATTGGACAGGATTTGAGGGGATTCGACAAGGTTCGAAGGCATTTGACGGGATTCAAAGAGATTAGGCGAGATTCCATACGATTCGACGTGATTCAGCAGAATTCTAGGAGATTGGACGCAATTCGAAGTTATTGGACGTGATGGGGCGTGATTCGTCGTGATTCGACGACATTCGATGCAATCCGATGCGATACGAAGCGATTCGACCCGGTCCGACACAAAACGATGTGATTTGATGCGATTCGACGTGATTCGACGTGATTCGACGCTATTCAGTGACAGTCGGCGTGATTCTGCTTGATTCAGCTGGATTAGGTGCGAATCGGCTCTATATGGCTCCTTTACGTCTCGATTCGGCTCCATTCAGCTCTGTTTTCTCTATTCGTCTCTATTTGGCCTATTCGTCTCTAATCGACTCTATTCGAGTCTATTCGACCCTACTCTTTTCTACTCTATTCTATTCCTTCTATTCTGTTCTAATCTCTTCTAGTCTACTCTACTCTATTCTATTCCACCCTCCTCTCCCCTTCTCTAATCTAGACGTTTGGATTGCATTGGATGCATTGAACGGGATTCGACGTGATTAAGCTTGAATCAGCTCGATTCTATTCCATTTGGCTCTATTCGGTTCGTTTGGCTTGAATTGCTTCGATTCTGCTCAATTCCGCCTCTTTCGGCCCTATTCTGCTCTATTCGACTCTTCTCTACTCTTTTTGTCTCTATTTGACTCCATTCTACTCCATTCTATTTATTCCACACCATTCTACACTATTCTGCTCTACTCTAGCCTACACCACTCTAATTTACTCGAATCGATTAGACGTGATTCCTCTCATTTCGACTCCATTCGGCTCTATTCAGCTGTATTCGAGTCTACCCTATTATACACGAGCCTACTCTATCGTACTCTAGTCTACTCTTCTCTATTTTCTTTCTTCTTCCTATGCTGTTCTCTTCTTTTCTACTCTATTCTACCCTACCCTATGCTACCCAACTCTACTCTATTCTAATCCATTGGATTGGATTGGATTCAACCCATTTGGACACGATTCGGCTCAGTTTGGCTCTATTTAGCTCCGTTCGAATCTATTCTACTCTACTCTGTTTCCCTCTACGCTACTCTAGCCTACTATTTTCTGTATTCGTTCTGTATTGTTCTGTTCTCTTCTAGTCTCTTCTGTTTTATTCTATGCTACTCTACTCTATTCCACCCTGCCATACCCGAACCTCCCCTACTCTAATCTGTTCAATTCGATTCCATGAATTTGGACACGATTCAGGTCGAATTGGTTCGATTCATGTCCATTCGGCTCCATTTGGCTCGAAGAGTGTCGATTCAACTGGATTAGGCTCAATTCGGCTCCATTAGGCTCGATTTACTGGATTTGGCTCAATTCAGCTCAATTCAGCTCGATTCGGCCCTCTTCGGCCCTCTTCAGCACTATTCGGCTCTATTCGGCTCTTTTCGACTCCTTTCGACTCCATTCGATTGCGTTGCACAGCATTCTACTCCACTCAACACTATTTTACTCTACCCTACCCTAATTGACTGGAATTGGTTCGAGGGGATTCAACGCGATTTGCCTTGTTTCTTCTCCATTTGGCTCGCTTCGACTCTATTCGACTCTGTTCTACTCTACACTATTCTGCTCTGCTCTAACCTTTTGGACTCGATTCTCTTGTATTCCTTTTATTCTCTTTTACTGTGTTCAATTCTCTTCTACTCTATTTTAACCAACCCTACTCTAATCTATTCCACTGGATTCGATTCCACGCATTTCGATGCGATTCGGCTCCAATCGGCTCCGTTGCACTCCATTCATCCCTCTTGGGCTCTCATCAGTTCGATTCAGTTCTAATCGGCTCCATTTCGCCCTGGTCAGTTCTATTCAGCTTGAATAGGCTCTATTCAACTCTATATGGCTCTATGAGTCTACTCAACTCTATTATCTCTTTTCAACTCCATTCTACACCATTCTACTCCATCCGACTGTATTCTTCTCTATTCTATTGTCTTGTACTCTACCCTTCTCTAGTCTATTCTAATCGATTCGATTGGATTGGACTTGAATGGATGGGATTCAATGCAATTCAACGGGATTCGACGCGATCCAGCATGATTCCGCGGGATTCGGCGCCATTCATCTTGATTTCTATCACGTTGGGTCTTTTGGGCTCTATTTTGCTCTAGTCGGCAATATTCAACTCTATTCTTCTAGACTCTGCACTACTCGACCCTATTCTAGTCTTTCAGTTCTCTTCTATCCTGTTCTGTTCTACTGCATTTTGGTCTATCCTACCCTACTCTAACTTAGCCTACTGCAATCTGTTCTATTCTATTCAACAGACTTGAACGGGATTCGACCTGATTCAGGTCCTATCGGCTCGAATCAGCTCCTTTTTGTGCGAATTCAACTCGATTCGGTTGGACTTGGCCCTTTTCCTCTCTATTCGGCTCTTTTCGGCAGGATTTGACTCGATTTGACTCTAGTCTACTCTTCTCTATTCTTTCTGGTCTATTCTAATCTATTCTTTTCTACCCTACCCTACCCTCATCTTACCTGCCCTACACTAAACTATTGGATTGGATTCGACACTTTTCAACGCGATTCGACATGATTCTTCTCGATTCACCTCGAATTTGGTGGATTCGGCTGCATTCAGCTCTCTTTGGCTCTATTCAACTCTATTGGACTCTATTCTACTGTACTCGTCTCTACTTCATTCTATTCGATTCTTTCTCTTGTGTTCTGTTCTGTTTTAGTCTAACCCCTCCTACTCTACCCTCCTCTACTCTAATCGATTCGATTCAATGCCTTTCAAGGCGATTCCATGGGATTAGGCTTGAATTGGCTTGATTTAGCTCGATTTGGCTTGAATCGGGTCAATTTGGCTCGATTCTGCTCGATTCAGCATCATTAGGCTCGACCCAAACTTATCCGGCCCTGTTCAGCTCTATTCAACTCTTTTCTACTTTATTCGTCTCTATTTGGCTCCATTCGACTCCATTCCACACCATTCTACTCTGTTCGACTCCATTCTACACTATTCTATTCTCTTCTCCCCCACCCTACTCTACTCTAATCTATTCGATTCATGGAGATTTGTCTCATTTCCTCTCCATTCGACTCGATTCAGCTCGAATTGGATCTATTCATCTCTATTCTGCACTACTCGACTCTGACTATTCTACTCCACTCTACTCCATTCTACTCTTTGTATTCTCTTCTCTTCTACTCTATGCTTCTCTAGTCTATTCCTCTGTGCCCTACCCTATTGAACCCCAGCCTAACCTACACTACTCTAAGCTGTTCTATTGAATTCGATTGCATTCGATTCGACCCGACTGGACACAATTGGACGGGATTCGGTGAGATTTCATGAGATTCAATGGGTTTTGGTGGGATTGGATGGACTTCGACGAGATTCGATGCAATAGGGTGTGATTAGGTGCGATTTGGCTCGATCTAGCTTGGCTCATTTTCTGTGTCTCTATTTGGCTCATTCCAGCTCCATTCAGCTCCATTCAGCTCGAATCTGGTCGATTTGACTTGATCGGGCTCGATTGGGCTCGATTGGGCTCGACTCAGCCCTATACGTCCCTATTCGGTGCTATTCCGCTCTATTCGACTCTTTTCTAGTCGATTCATCTCGGTTTGACTGCATTTGACTCCATTCCACACCATTCTACGCTCTTCTATTCGACAGAACCCTATCCCGCCCTAGTCTTTCCTCATCTAGTCTGTTCTTTTCGATTCTGTTGTATTGGATTCTCGTTTTCTCTTTTCTCTATTCCATCCTATGCTACTCTACCATACCCTACACGAAACTAAGCTATCCTGACTTATCCTCTTCTATTCTATTGGATTCTGTTTTCTCTGTTCTACCGTATGCTACCCTACCTTATGACACCCTACTGGACCATACCCTACTCCATAAAAAAAGGGGTACTCAAGAAGGGTACTAGTTTGGAAAAGGGACTACCTAAGGCAAGGGGACTAGTTCGGGCTACTAGTTAGGGCCACTGTACTAGTTAAGAGTACTAGTTAATGGACGGGTACTAGTTAAGGCTACTAGGAAGGCAAGGTACAAGTGAAGGCTACTACTTCAGGCAAGCGTATTAGTTTAGGCTACTAGTTGATGCAAGGGTACAAGTTCATACTACTAATTAAGGCCCGGGTACTAGTTAAGGCAACTGGTCAAGGCAAGGGTAGTAGCTATGGGTAGCGATAAGGCCAGGGTACTAGTTAAGACTACTAGTTAATGCCAGGGTACTAGTTGAGGCAAGGGTCCTAGTGACGGCCAGGGTACTAGTTAAGGCTGGGCTACTAGTCCATGCAAGGCTACTACTTCAGGGTACTAGTTAAGGTTTGGCTACTAGTTAAGAGGACTAGTAAGGCAAGGGTAGACGTTAAGACTGTTCCTTAAGGCAAGGTGACTCGTTAGGGGTACTAGTTACCACAAGGCTTCTAGTTCAGAATACTAGTTAGGGCCACTGTACTAGTTCAGAGTACTAGTTAAGGCTACTAGGAAGGCAAGGAACGAGTTTAGGCCACTACTTCAGGCAAGAGTACTCGTGTTGTCGACTAGTCGATGCAAGGGTACATGTTCATACTACTGGCTAAGTCCAGGGTGCTAGTTAAGGCAACTGGTTAAGGCAAGGGTAGTAGTTATGGGTACCGATAAGGCCAGGCTACTAGTTAATGCAAGGGTACTAGTTAAGGGGACTTGTTGAGGCAAGGGTAGCCATTAGGACTGTTCCTTAAGGCAAGGCTCCTGGTTAAGGGTACTAGTTAGGACAAGGCTACCAGTTCAGGAGACTAGTTAGGGGCACTGTACTAGTTAAGAGTACTAGTAAAGGCACGGGTGCTAGTTAAGGCTGCTAGTTAAGGCAAGGTACAAATTCAGGCCACTGCTTAAGGCAAGAGTCCTAGTTAAGGCTACTAGTTGATGCAAGAATACAAGTGAATACTACTAGTTAAGGCCAGGGTCCTAGTTAAGGCAACTGGTTACGGCAAGGGTAGTAGTTCTGGGTACTGATACGGCCAGGGTACTAGTTCAGACTACTAGTGAATGCGAGGGTACTAGTTAAGGGTACTACTTAAGGCTGCCAGTGAAGGCCAGGGTCTGAGTTAAGGCTACTGGAGAAGGCCAGGGTACCAGTGAAGGCAAGGCTACTAGGTAAGGGTACTAGTTAAGAGAAGGCTACTAGTTCAGGATACGAGTTAGGGGCACTGTACTAGTTAAGAGTACTAGCTAAGGCACGAGTACTAGTTCAGCCCACTACTTAAGGCAAGAGTCCTAGTTAAGGCTACTCTTTGATGCAAGTTTACAAGTTGATATTTCTAGTTAAGGCCAGGGTCCTAGTTAAGGCAACTGGTTAAGGCAAGGGTACTAGTTAAGGCAAGGCTACTAGTTAGGGGTAGTAGGGAAGGCTTGGCCACTAGTTAAGGGTACTAGTAAGGCAAGGGCAGATGTTAAGACTATTACTTAAAGCAAGGCTACAAGTTCAGGGTACTAATTCAGACAAGGCTACTAGTTCAGGCTACTCGTTATGGCCGCTGTACTAGTTCAGAGTACTACTTAAGGCACAGGTACTAGTTAAGGATACTAGTTCAGGCAAGGTCCAAGTGAAGGCTACTACTTAAGGCAAGACGACTAGTTTAGGCTACCAGTGGATTCAAGGGTACAAGTGAATACTACGAGTTAAGACCAGGGTACCAGTTAAGGCAGCTGGTTAAGGCCAGGGTAGGACTTATGGGGACTGAGAAGGCCAGGTACTAGTTAAGACAACTAGTTCATGCGAGGGTACTAGTGAAGGGTACCAGTTGAGGCAAGGCTACTAGTGAAGGCCAGGGTACTAGTGAAGGCTACTGGTGAAGGCCAGGGTACTAGTTAAGGCAGGGCTACTAGTTCAGGGTACTGGTAAGGCAAGGGTAGACATTAAGACTATTAAGGCAAGGCTACTAGTTAAGGGTACTAGTTCAGACAAGGCTACTAGTTCAGGATACTAGTTAAGGCAAGGGGACTAGTTCAGATTCAGAATTTAGGGTACTTGTCAGGGCAAGGGTACTCTTCAAGGCTAGTTGTCTAGCCTACTGATCTATACCACTAGTCTGACTAGTCCAGCTGTCTTGTCTAGGCTACTAGTCTAGACTTCTCTTGTCTACTCTACTCTAGTCTACTTTCGTCTACCCTAGTCTACCCTATCAAAAACCACCCTACCCTAACCTTTTTGAATCTATTCAATTGGATTCGATTCAAAGCATTTCAATGTGATTGGACGCGATGAGGCTTGAATCGGCTCATTCGGCACCATCAGCTCGATTCAGCTCGATTTGGCTTGAATCACTTCGATTCGGCTTGTTTCAACTCAATTCGACTTGGTTGAGCCTTATTCGGCTCGATTCGACTCTTTTCTACTCTAGTTTTCTCTATGGAACTCCATTCGACTCCATTCTACTCTATTCTGTTCTACCCTACCCTACTCTAATCTATTCTAATGGATTCGATGGGACGCTATTCGACGCGATTCATCACGTTTTGTTTCCATTGGGCTCGATTCGGCTAGAATTGGCTCTATTCAGCTCTATTCTGCACTATTTCACTCTATTCGACTCTACTCTTCTCTGCTCTACCGTACTGTGCTATCTTCTCTTCCTTCTATTATGTACTGTTCTATTCTATTCTGTTCTACCCTCCCAGCCGCTCCCCTCCCCTTCTCTAATCTTTGATTCCGTTCGAGTCATCGCATTTTCACGCCATTCGACCCGATTAGGCTTGAATCAGGTCAATTCGCTTCGAGTCGGTTCGATTGGGCTCCATTTGGCTCCATTCAGCTCCAATGGCATCGATTCTGCTGGATTCTGCTCGATTAGGCCCTCTTTGGCCCTATTCGGCCCAACTATGCTCTATTCGACTCTTTTCTACTCTATTCGTCTCGAGTCGGCTCCGTTCTAATCCATTCCACACCATTCTGCACTATTCTCCTCTATTCTCGTCTACCCTTCCCTACCCTAATCTATTCGAATGGATTCGATTTGACCCGATTCGAAGCGATTCAACGCGATTCATCTTGTTTTGTCTCCATTCGCCTCAATTCGGCTATGTTCTGCACTATCTGACTCTTTCCTACTCTATTCTATTCTGCTGGATTCTTTCTCTTCTGTTCTGTTCTCTCCTATTCTGTTGGACTCTGTTCTATCCTGCCCTACCCAACCCTACTGCACCGCACCCAAACCCACCCTACTTGGATCTATTTGATTCAATTCGATTCACTTCGACGCGATTGGACAGGATTTGACGGGATTCGACAAGGTCCGAAGGCATTTGACGGGATTCAAAGAGATTAGGCGAGATTCCATACGATTCGACGTGATTCAGCAGAATTCTAGGAGATTGGACGCAATTCGAAGTTATTGGACGTGATGGGGCGTGATTCGTCGTGATTCGACGACATTCGATGCAATCCGATGCGATACGAAGCGATTCGACCCGGTCCGACACAAAACGATGTGATTTGATGCGATTCGACGTGATTCGATGTGATTCGACGCTATTCAGCGCCAGTCGGCGTGATTCTGCTTGATTCAGCTCGATTAGGTGCGAATCGGCTCTATATGGCTCCTTTACGTCTCGATTCGGCTCCATTCAGCTCTGTTTTCTCTATTCGTCTCTATTTGGCCTATTCGTCTCTAATCGACTCTATTCGAGTCTATTCGACCCTACTCTTTTCTACTCTATTCTATTCCTTCTATTCTGTTCTAATCTCTTCTAGTCTACTCTACTCTACTCTATTCTATTCCACCCTCCTCTCCCCTTCTCTAATCTAGACGTTTGGATTGCATTGGATGCATTGAACGGGATTCGACGTGATTAAGCTTGAATCAGCTCGATTCTATTCCGTTTGGCTCTATTCGGTTCGTTTGGCTTGAATTGCTTCGATTCTGCTCAATTCCGCCTCTTTCGGCCCTATTCTGCTCTATTCGACTCTTCTCTACTCTTTTTGTCTCTATTTGACTCCATTCTACTCCATTCTATTTATTCCACACCATTCTACACTATTCTGCTCTACTCTAGCCTACACCACTCTAATTTACTCGAATCGATTAGACGTGATTCCTCTCATTTCGACTCCATTCGGCTCTATTCAGCTGTATTCGAGTCTACCCTATTATACACGAGCCTACTCTATCGTACTCTAGTCTACTCTTCTCTATTTTCTTTCTTCTTCCTATGCTGTTCTCTTCTTTTCTACTCTATTCTACCCTACCCTATGCTACCCAACTCTACTCTATTCTAATCCATTGGATTGGATTGGATTCAACCCATTTGGACACGATTCGGCTCAGTTTGGCTCTATTTAGCTCCGTTCGAATCTATTCTACTCTACTCTGTTTCCCTCTACGCTACTCTAGCCTACTATTTTCTGTATTCGTTGTGTATTGTTCTGTTCTCTTCTAGTCTCTTCTGTTTTATTCTATGCTACTCTACTCTATTCCACCCTGCCATACCCGAACCTCCCCTACTCTAATCTGTTCAATTCGATTCCATGAATTTGGACACGATTCAGGTCGAATTGGTTCGATTCATGTCCATTCGGCTCCATTTGGCTCGAAGAGTGTCGATTCAACTGGATTAGGCTCAATTCGGCTCCATTAGGCTCGATTTACTGGATTTGGCTCAATTCAGCTCAATTCAGCTCGATTCGGCCCTCTTCGGCCCTCTTCAGCACTATTCGGCTCTATTCGGCTCTTTTCGACTCCTTTCGACTCCATTCGATTGCGTTGCACAGCATTCTACTCCACTCAACACTATTTTACTCTACCCTACCCTAATTGACTGGAATTGGTTCGAGGGGATTCAACGCGATTTGCCTTGTTTCTTCTCCATTTGGCTCGCTTCGACTCTATTCGACTCTGTTCTACTCTACACTATTCTGCTCTGCTCTAACCTTTTGGACTCGATTCTCTTGTATTCTTTTTATTCTCTTTTACTGTGTTCAATTCTCTTCTACTCTATTTTAACCAACCCTACTCTAATCTATTCCACTGGATTCGATTCCACGCATTTCGATGCGATTCGGCTCCAATCGGCTCCGTTGCACTCCATTCATCCCTCTTGGGCTCTCATCGGTTCGATTCAGTTCTAATCGGCTCCATTTCGCCCTGGTCAGTTCTATTCAGCTTGAATAGGCTCTATTCAACTCTATATGGCTCTATGAGTCTACTCAACTCTATTATCTCTTTTCAACTCCATTCTACACCATTCTACTCCATCCGACTGTATTCTTCTCTATTCTATTGTCTTGTACTCTACCCTTCTCTAGTCTATTCTAATCGATTCGATTGGATTGGACTTGAATGGATGGGATTCAATGCAATTCAACGGGATTCGACGCGATCCAGCATGATTCCGCGGGATTCGGCGCCATTCATCTTGATTTCTATCACGTTGGGTCTTTTGGGCTCTATTTTGCTCTAGTCGGCAATATTCAACTCTATTCTTCTAGACTCTGCACTACTCGACCCTATTCTAGTCTTTCAGTTCTCTTCTATCCTGTTCTCTTCTACTGCATTTTGGTCTATCCTACCCTACTCTAACTTAGCCTACTGCAATCTGTTCTATTCTATTCAACAGACTTGAACGGGATTCGACCTGATTCAGGTCCTATCGGCTCGAATCAGCTCCTTTTTGTGCGAATTCAACTCGATTCGGTTGGACTTGGCCCTTTTCCTCTCTATTCGGCTCTTTTCGGCAGGATTTGACTCGATTTGACTCTAGTCTACTCTTCTCTATTCTTTCTGGTCTATTCTAATCTATTCTTTTCTACCCTACCCTACCCTCATCTTACCTGCCCTACACTAAACTATTGGATTGGATTCGACACTTTTCAACGCGATTCGACATGATTCTTCTCGATTCACCTCGAATTTGGTGGATTCGGCTGCATTCAGCTCTCTTTGGCTCTATTCAACTCTATTGGACTCTATTCTACTGTACTCGTCTCTACTTCATTCTATTCGATTCTTTCTCTTGTGTTCTGTTCTGTTTTAGTCTAACCCCTCCTACTCTACCCTCCTCTACTCTAATCGATTCGATTCAATGCCTTTCAAGGCGATTCCATGGGATTAGGCTTGAATTGGCTTGATTTAGCTCGATTTGGCTTGAATCGGGTCAATTTGGCTCGATTCTGCTCGATTCAGCATCATTAGGCTCGACCCAAACTTATCCGGCCCTGTTCAGCTCTATTCAACTCTTTTCTACTTTATTCGTCTCTATTTGGCTCCATTCGACTCCATTCCACACCATTCTACTCTGTTCGACTCCATTCTACACTATTCTATTCTCTTCTCCCCCACCCTACTCTACTCTAATCTATTCGATTCATGGAGATTTGTCTCATTTCCTCTCCATTCGACTCGATTCAGCTCGAATTGGATCTATTCATCTCTATTCTGCACTACTCGACTCTGACTATTCTACTCCACTCTACTCCATTCTACTCTTTGTATTCTCTTCTCTTCTACTCTATGCTTCTCTAGTCTATTCCTCTGTGCCCTACCCTATTGAATCCCAGCCTAACCTACACTACTCTAAGCTGTTCTATTGAATTCGATTGCATTCGATTCGACCCGATTGGACACAATTGGACGGGATTCGGTGAGATTTCATGAGATTCAATGGGTTTTGGTGGGATTGGATGGACTTCGACGAGATTCGATGCAATAGGGTGTGATTAGGTGCGATTTGGCTCGATCTAGCTTGGCTCATTTTCTGTGTCTCTATTTGGCTCATTCCAGCTCCATTCAGCTCCATTCAGCTCGAATCTGGTCGATTTGACTTGATCGGGCTCGATTGGGCTCGATTGGGCTCGACTCAGCCCTATACGTCCCTATTCGGTGCTATTCCGCTCTATTCGACTCTTTTCTAGTCGATTCATCTCGGTTTGACTGCATTTGACTCCATTCCACACCATTCTACGCTCTTCTATTCGACAGAACCCTATCCCGCCCTAGTCTTTCCTCATCTAGTCTGTTCTTTTCGATTCTGTTGTATTGGATTCTCGTTTTCTCTTTTCTCTATTCCATCCTATGCTACTCTACCATACCCTACACGAAACTAAGCTATCCTGACTTATCCTCTTCTATTCTATTGGATTCTGTTTTCTCTGTTCTACCGTATGCTACCCTACCTTATGACACCCTACTGGACCATACCCTACTCCATAAAAAAAGGGGTACTCAAGAAGGGTACTAGTTTGGAAAAGGGACTACCTAAGGCAAGGGGACTAGTTCGGGCTACTAGTTAGGGCCACTGTACTAGTTAAGAGTACTAGTTAATGGACGGGTACTAGTTAAGGCTACTAGGAAGGCAAGGTACAAGTGAAGGCTACTACTTCAGGCAAGCGTATTAGTTTAGGCTACTAGTTGATGCAAGGGTACAAGTTCATACTACTAATTAAGGCCCGGGTACTAGTTAAGGCAACTGGTCAAGGCAAGGGTAGTAGCTATGGGTAGCGATAAGGCCAGGGTACTAGTTAAGACTACTAGTTAATGCCAGGGTACTAGTTGAGGCAAGGGTCCTAGTGACGGCCAGGGTACTAGTTAAGGCTGGGCTACTAGTCCATGCAAGGCTACTACTTCAGGGTACTAGTTAAGGTTTGGCTACTAGTTAAGAGGACTAGTAAGGCAAGGGTAGACGTTAAGACTGTTCCTTAAGGCAAGGTGACTCGTTAGGGGTACTAGTTACCACAAGGCTTCTAGTTCAGAATACTAGTTAGGGCCACTGTACTAGTTCAGAGTACTAGTTAAGGCTACTAGGAAGGCAAGGAACGAGTTTAGGCCACTACTTCAGGCAAGAGTACTCGTGTTGTCGACTAGTCGATGCAAGGGTACATGTTCATACTACTGGCTAAGTCCAGGGTGCTAGTTAAGGCAACTGGTTAAGGCAAGGGTAGTAGTTATGGGTACCGATAAGGCCAGGCTACTAGTTAATGCAAGGGTACTAGTGAAGGGGACTTGTTGAGGCAAGGGTAGCCATTAAGACTATTCCTTAAGGCAAGGCTCCTGGTTAAGGGTACTAGTTAGGACAAGGCTACCAGTTCAGGAGACTAGTTAGGGGCACTGTACTAGTTAAGAGTACTAGTAAAGGCACGGGTGCTAGTTAAGGCTGCTAGTTAAGGCAAGGTACAAATTCAGGCCACTGCTTAAGGCAAGAGTCCTAGTTAAGGCTACTAGTTGATGCAAGAATACAAGTGAATACTACTAGTTAAGGCCAGGGTCCTAGTTAAGGCAACTGGTTACGGCAAGGGTAGTAGTTCTGGGTACTGATACGGCCAGGGTACTAGTTCAGACTACTAGTGAATGCGAGGGTACTAGTTAAGGGTACTACTTAAGGCTGCCAGTGAAGGCCAGGGTCTGAGTTAAGGCTACTGGAGAAGGCCAGGGTACCAGTGAAGGCAAGGCTACTAGTTAAGGGTACTAGTTAAGAGAAGGCTACTAGTTCAGGATACTAGTTAGGGGCACTGTACTAGTTAAGAGTACTAGCTAAGGCACGAGTACTAGTTCAGCCCACTACTTAAGGCAAGAGTCCTAGTTAAGGCTACTCTTTGATGCAAGTTTACAAGTTGATATTTCTAGTTAAGGCCAGGGTCCTAGTTAAGGCAACTGGTTAAGGCAAGGGTACTAGTTAAGGCAAGGCTACTAGTTAGGGGTAGTAGGGAAGGCTTGGCCACTAGTTAAGGGTACTAGTAAGGCAAGGGCAGATGTTAAGACTATTACTTAAAGCAAGGCTACAAGTTCAGGGTACTAATTCAGACAAGGCTACTAGTTCAGGCTACTCGTTATGGCCGCTGTACTAGTTCAGAGTACTACTTAAGGCACAGGTACTAGTTAAGGATACTAGTTCAGGCAAGGTCCAAGTGAAGGCTACTACTTAAGGCAAGACGACTAGTTTCGGCTACCAGTGGATTCAAGGGTACAAGTGAATACTACGAGTTAAGGCCAGGGTACCAGTTAAGGCAGCTGGTTAAGGCCAGGGTAGGACTTATGGGGACTGAGAAGGCCAGGTACTAGTTAAGACAACTAGTTCATGCGAGGGTACTAGTGAAGGGTACTAGTTGAGGCAAGGCTACTAGTGAAGGCCAGGGTACTAGTGAAGGCTACTGGTGAAGGCCAGGGTACTAGTTAAGGCAGGGCTACTAGTTCAGGGTACTGGTAAGGCAAGGGTAGACATTAAGACTATTACTTAAGGCAAGGCTACTAGTTAAGGGTACTAGTTCAGACAAGGCTACTAGTTCAGGATACTAGTTAAGGCAAGGGGACTAGTTCAGATTCAGAATTTAGGGTACTTGTCAGGGCAAGGGTACTCTTCAAGGCTAGTTGTCTAGCCTACTGATCTATACCACTAGTCTGACTAGTCCAGCTGTCTTGTCTAGGCTACTACTCTAGACTTCTCTTGTCTACTCTACTCTAGTCTACTTTCGTCTACCCTAGTCTACCCTATCAAAAACCACCCTACCCTAACCTTTTTGAATCTATTCAATTGGATTCGATTCAAAGCATTTCAATGTGATTGGACGCGATGAGGCTTGAATCGGCTCATTCGGCACCATCAGCTCGATTCAGCTCGATTTGGCTTGAATCACTTCGATTCGGCTTGTTTCAACTCAATTCGACTTGGTTGAGCCTTATTCGGCTCGATTCGACTCTTTTCTACTCTAGTTTTCTCTATGGAACTCCATTCGACTCCATTCTACTCTATTCTGTTCTACCCTACCCTACTCTAATCTATTCTAATGGATTCGATGGGACGCTATTCGACGCGATTCATCACGTTTTGTTTCCATTGGGCTCGATTCGGCTAGAATTGGCTCTATTCAGCTCTATTCTGCACTATTTCACTCTATTCGACTCTACTCTTCTCTGCTCTACCGTACTGTGCTATCTTCTCTTCCTTCTATTATGTACTGTTCTATTCTATTCTGTTCTACCCTCCCAGCCGCTCCCCTCCCCTTCTCTAATCTTTGATTCCGTTCGAGTCATCGCATTTTCACGCCATTCGACCCGATTAGGCTTGAATCAGGTCAATTCGCTTCGAGTCGGTTCGATTGGGCTCCATTTGGCTCCATTCAGCTCCAATGGCATCGATTCTGCTGGATTCTGCTCGATTAGGCCCTCTTTGGCCCTATTCGGCCCAACTATGCTCTATTCGACTCTTTTCTACTCTATTCGTCTCGAGTCGGCTCCGTTCTAATCCATTCCACACCATTCTGCACTATTCTCCTCTATTCTCGTCTACCCTTCCCTACCCTAATCTATTCGAATGGATTCGATTTGACCCGATTCGAAGCGATTCAACGCGATTCATCTTGTTTTGTCTCCATTCGCCTCAATTCGGCTATGTTCTGCACTATCTGACTCTTTCCTACTCTATTCTATTCTGCTGGATTCTTTCTCTTCTGTTCTGTTCTCTCCTATTCTGTTGGACTCTGTTCTATCCTGCCCTACCCAACCCTACTGCACCGCACCCAAACCCACCCTACTTGAATCTATTTGATTCAATTCGATTCACTTCGACGCGATTGGACAGGATTTGACGGGATTCGACAAGGTCCGAAGGCATTTGACGGGATTCAAAGAGATTAGGCGAGATTCCATACGATTCGACGTGATTCAGCAGAATTCTAGGAGATTGGACGCAATTCGAAGTTATTGGACGTGATGGGGCGTGATTCGTCGTGATTCGACGACATTCGATGCAATCCGATGCGATACGAAGCGATTCGACCCGGTCCGACACAAAACGATGTGATTTGATGCGATTCGACGTGATTCGATGTGATTCGACGCTATTCAGTGCCAGTCGGCGTGATTCTGCTTGATTCAGCTCGATTAGGTGCGAATCGGCTCTATATGGCTCCTTTACGTCTCGATTCGGCTCCATTCAGCTCTGTTTTCTCTATTCGTCTCTATTTGGCCTATTCGTCTCTAATCGACTCTATTCGAGTCTATTCGACCCTACTCTTTTCTACTCTATTCTATTCCTTCTATTCTGTTCTAATCTCTTCTAGTCTACTCTACTCTACTCTATTCTATCCCACCCTCCTCTCCCCTTCTCTAATCTAGACGTTTGGATTGCATTGGATGCATTGAACGGGATTCGACGTGATTAAGCTTGAATCAGCTCGATTCTATTCCGTTTGGCTCTATTCGGTTCGTTTGGCTTGAATTGCTTCGATTCTGCTCAATTCCGCCTCTTTCGGCCCTATTCTGCTCTATTCGACTCTTCTCTACTCTTTTTGTCTCTATTTGACTCCATTCTACTCCATTCTATTTATTCCACACCATTCTACACTATTCTGCTCTACTCTAGCCTACACCACTCTAATTTACTCGAATCGATTAGACGTGATTCCTCTCATTTCGACTCCATTCGGCTCTATTCAGCTGTATTCGAGTCTACCCTATTATACACGAGCCTACTCTATCGTACTCTAGTCTACTCTTCTCTATTTTCTTTCTTCTTCCTATGCTGTTCTCTTCTTTTCTACTCTATTCTACCCTACCCTATGCTACCCAACTCTACTCTATTCTAATCCATTGGATTGGATTGGATTCAACCCATTTGGACACGATTCGGCTCAGTTTGGCTCTATTTAGCTCCGTTCGAATCTATTCTACTCTACTCTGTTTCCCTCTACGCTACTCTAGCCTACTATTTTCTGTATTCGTTGTGTATTGTTCTGTTCTCTTCTAGTCTCTTCTGTTTTATTCTATGCTACTCTACTCTATTCCACCCTGCCATACCCGAACCTCCCCTACTCTAATCTGTTCAATTCGATTCCATGAATTTGGACACGATTCAGGTCGAATTGGTTCGATTCATGTCCATTCGGCTCCATTTGGCTCGAAGAGTGTCGATTCAACTGGATTAGGCTCAATTCGGCTCCATTAGGCTCGATTTACTGGATTTGGCTCAATTCAGCTCAATTCAGCTCGATTCGGCCCTCTTCGGCCCTCTTCAGCACTATTCGGCTCTATTCGGCTCTTTTCTACTCCTTTCGACTCCATTCGATTGCGTTGCACAGCATTCTACTCCACTCAACACTATTTTACTCTACCCTACCCTAATTGACTGGAATTGGTTCGAGGGGATTCAACGCGATTTGCCTTGTTTCTTCTCCATTTGGCTCGCTTCGACTCTATTCGACTCTGTTCTACTCTACACTATTCTGCTCTGCTCTAACCTTTTGGACTCGATTCTCTTGTATTCTTTTTATTCTCTTTTACTGTGTTCAATTCTCTTCTACTCTATTTTAACCAACCCTACTCTAATCTATTCCACTGGATTCGATTCCACGCATTTCGATGCGATTCGGCTCCAATCGGCTCCGTTGCACTCCATTCATCCCTCTTGGGCTCTCATCGGTTCGATTCAGTTCTAATCGGCTCCATTTCGCCCTGGTCAGTTCTATTCAGCTTGAATAGGCTCTATTCAACTCTATATGGCTCTATGAGTCTACTCAACTCTATTATCTCTTTTCAACTCCATTCTACACCATTCTACTCCATCCGACTGTATTCTTCTCTATTCTATTGTCTTGTACTCTACCCTTCTCTAGTCTATTCTAATCGATTCGATTGGATTGGACTTGAATGGATGGGATTCAATGCAATTCAACGGGATTCGACGCGATCCAGCATGATTCCGCGGGATTCGGCGCCATTCATCTTGATTTCTATCACGTTGGGTCTTTTGGGCTCTATTTTGCTCTAGTCGGCAATATTCAACTCTATTCTTCTAGACTCTGCACTACTCGACCCTATTCTAGTCTTTCAGTTCTCTTCTATCCTGTTCTGTTCTACTGCATTTTGGTCTATCCTACCCTACTCTAACTTAGCCTACTGCAATCTGTTCTATTCTATTCAACAGACTTGAAGGGGATTCGACCTGATTCAGGTCCTATCGGCTCGAATCAGCTCCTTTTTGTGCGAATTCAACTCGATTCGGTTGGACTTGGCCCTTTTCCTCTCTATTCGGCTCTTTTCGGCAGGATTTGACTCGATTTGACTCTAGTCTACTCTTCTCTATTCTTTCTGGTCTATTCTAATCTATTCTTTTCTACCCTACCCTACCCTCATCTTACCTGCCCTACACTAAACTATTGGATTGGATTCGACACTTTTCAACGCGATTCGACATGATTCTTCTCGATTCACCTCGAATTTGGTGGATTCGGCTGCATTCAGCTCTCTTTGGCTCTATTCAACTCTATTGGACTCTATTCTACTGTACTCTTCTCTACTTCATTCTATTCGATTCTTTCTCTTGTGTTCTGTTCTGTTTTAGTCTAACCCCTCCTACTCTACCCTCCTCTACTCTAATCGATTCGATTCAATGCCTTTCAAGGCGATTCCATGGGATTAGGCTTGAATTGGCTTGATTTAGCTCGATTTGGCTTGAATCGGGTCAATTTGGCTCGATTCTGCTCGATTCAGCATCATTAGGCTCGACCCAAACTTATCCGGCCCTGTTCAGCTCTATTCAACTCTTTTCTACTTTATTCGTCTCTATTTGGCTCCATTCGACTCCATTCCACACCATTCTACTCTGTTCGACTCCATTCTACACTATTCTATTCTCTTCTCCCCCACCCTACTCTACTCTAATCTATTCGATTCATGGAGATTTGTCTCATTTCCTCTCCATTCGACTCGATTCAGCTCGAATTGGATCTATTCATCTCTATTCTGCACTACTCGACTCTGACTATTCTACTCCACTCTACTCCATTCTACTCTTTGTATTCTCTTCTCTTCTACTCTATGCTTCTCTAGTCTATTCCTCTGTGCCCTACCCTATTGAATCCCAGCCTAACCTACACTACTCTAAGCTGTTCTATTGAATTCGATTGCATTCGATTCGACCCGATTGGACACAATTGGACGGGATTCGGTGAGATTTCATGAGATTCAATGGGTTTTGGTGGGATTGGATGGACTTCGACGAGATTCGATGCAATAGGGTGTGATTAGGTGCGATTTGGCTCGATCTAGCTTGGCTCATTTTCTGTGTCTCTATTTGGCTCATTCCAGCTCCATTCAGCTCCATTCAGCTCGAATCTGGTCGATTTGACTTGATCGGGCTCGATTGGGCTCGATTGGGCTCGACTCAGCCCTATACGTCCCTATTCGGTGCTATTCCGCTCTATTCGACTCTTTTCTAGTCGATTCATCTCGGTTTGACTGCATTTGACTCCATTCCACACCATTCTACGCTCTTCTATTCGACAGAACCCTATCCCGCCCTAGTCTTTCCTCATCTAGTCTGTTCTTTTCGATTCTGTTGTATTGGATTCTCGTTTTCTCTTTTCTCTATTCCATCCTATGCTACTCTACCATACCCTACACGAAACTAAGCTATCCTGACTTATCCTCTTCTATTCTATTGGATTCTGTTTTCTCTGTTCTACCGTATGCTACCCTACCTTATGACACCCTACTGGACCATACCCTACTCCATAAAAAAAGGGGTACTCAAGAAGGGTACTAGTTTGGAAAAGGGACTACCGAAGGCAAGGGGACTAGTTCGGGCTACTAGTTAGGGCCACTGTACTAGTTAAGAGTACTAGTTAATGGACGGGTACTAGTTAAGGCTACTAGGAAGGCAAGGTACAAGTGAAGGCTACTACTTCAGGCAAGCGTATTAGTTTAGGCTACTAGTTGATGCAAGGGTACAAGTTCATACTACTAATTAAGGCCCGGGTACTAGTTAAGGCAACTGGTCAAGGCAAGGGTAGTAGCTATGGGTAGCGATAAGGCCAGGGTACTAGTTAAGACTACTAGTTAATGCCAGGGTACTAGTTGAGGCAAGGGTCCTAGTGACGGCCAGGGTACTAGTTAAGGCTGGGCTACTAGTCCATGCAAGGCTACTACTTCAGGGTACTAGTTAAGGTTTGGCTACTAGTTAAGAGGACTAGTAAGGCAAGGGTAGACGTTAAGACTGTTCCTTAAGGCAAGGTGACTCGTTAGGGGTACTAGTTACCACAAGGCTTCTAGTTCAGAATACTAGTTAGGGCCACTGTACTAGTTCAGAGTACTAGTTAAGGCTACTAGGAAGGCAAGGAACGAGTTTAGGCCACTACTTCAGGCAAGAGTACTCGTGTTGTCGACTAGTCGATGCAAGGGTACATGTTCATACTACTGGCTAAGTCCAGGGTGCTAGTTAAGGCAACTGGTTAAGGCAAGGGTAGTAGTTATGGGTACCGATAAGGCCAGGCTACTAGTTAATGCAAGGGTACTAGTTAAGGGGACTTGTTGAGGCAAGGGTAGCCATTAAGACTATTCCTTAAGGCAAGGCTCCTGGTTAAGGGTACTAGTTAGGACAAGGCTACCAGTTCAGGAGACTAGTTAGGGGCACTGTACTAGTTAAGAGTACTAGTAAAGGCACGGGTGCTAGTTAAGGCTGCTAGTTAAGGCAAGGTACAAATTCAGGCCACTGCTTAAGGCAAGAGTCCTAGTTAAGGCTACTAGTTGATGCAAGAATACAAGTGAATACTACTAGTTAAGGCCAGGGTCCTAGTTAAGGCAACTGGTTACGGCAAGGGTAGTAGTTCTGGGTACTGATACGGCCAGGGTACTAGTTCAGACTACTAGTGAATGCGAGGGTACTAGTTAAGGGTACTACTTAAGGCTGCCAGTGAAGGCCAGGGTCTGAGTTAAGGCTACTGGAGAAGGCCAGGGTACCAGTGAAGGCAAGGCTACTAGTTAAGGGTACTAGTTAAGAGAAGGCTACTAGTTCAGGATACGAGTTAGGGGCACTGTACTAGTTAAGAGTACTAGCTAAGGCACGAGTACTAGTTCAGCCCACTACTTAAGGCAAGAGTCCTAGTTAAGGCTACTCTTTGATGCAAGTTTACAAGTTGATATTTCTAGTTAAGGCCAGGGTCCTAGTTAAGGCAACTGGTTAAGGCAAGGGTACTAGTTAAGGCAAGGCTACTAGTTAGGGGTAGTAGGGAAGGCTTGGCCACTAGTTAAGGGTACTAGTAAGGCAAGGGCAGATGTTAAGACTATTACTTAAAGCAAGGCTACAAGTTCAGGGTACTAATTCAGACAAGGCTACTAGTTCAGGCTACTCGTTATGGCCGCTGTACTAGTTCAGAGTACTACTTAAGGCACAGGTACTAGTTAAGGATACTAGTTCAGGCAAGGTCCAAGTGAAGGCTACTACTTAAGGCAAGACGACTAGTTTAGGCTACCAGTGGATTCAAGGGTACAAGTGAATACTACGAGTTAAGGCCAGGGTACCAGTTAAGGCAGCTGGTTAAGGCCAGGGTAGGACTTATGGGGACTGAGAAGGCCAGGTACTAGTTAAGACAACTAGTTCATGCGAGGGTACTAGTGAAGGGTACTAGTTGAGGCAAGGCTACTAGTGAAGGCCAGGGTACTAGTGAAGGCTACTGGTGAAGGCCAGGGTACTAGTTAAGGCAGGGCTACTAGTTCAGGGTACTGGTAAGGCAAGGGTAGACATTAAGACTATTACTTAAGGCAAGGCTACTAGTTAAGGGTACTAGTTCAGACAAGGCTACTAGTTCAGGATACTAGTTAAGGCAAGGGGACTAGTTCAGATTCAGAATTTAGGGTACTTGTCAGGGCAAGGGTACTCTTCAAGGCTAGTTGTCTAGCCTACTGATCTATACCACTAGTCTGACTAGTCCAGCTGTCTTGTCTAGGCTACTACTCTAGACTTCTCTTGTCTACTCTACTCTAGTCTACTTTCGTCTACCCTAGTCTACCCTATCAAAAACCACCCTACCCTAACCTTTTTGAATCTATTCAATTGGATTCGATTCAAAGCATTTCAATGTGATTGGACGCGATGAGGCTTGAATCGGCTCATTCGGCACCATCAGCTCGATTCAGCTCGATTTGGCTTGAATCACTTCGATTCGGCTTGTTTCAACTCAATTCGACTTGGTTCAGCCTTATTCGGCTCGATTCGACTCTTTTCTACTCTAGTTTTCTCTATGGAACTCCATTCGACTCCATTCTACTCTATTCTGTTCTACCCTACCCTACTCTAATCTATTCTAATGGATTCGATGGGACGCTATTCGACGCGATTCATCACGTTTTGTTTCCATTGGGCTCGATTCGGCTAGAATTGGCTCTATTCAGCTCTATTCTGCACTATTTCACTCTATTCGACTCTACTCTTCTCTGCTCTACCGTACTGTGCTATCTTCTCTTCCTTCTATTATGTACTGTTCTATTCTATTCTGTTCTACCCTCCCAGCCGCTCCCCTCCCCTTCTCTAATCTTTGATTCCGTTCGAGTCATCGCATTTTCACGCCATTCGACCCGATTAGGCTTGAATCAGGTCAATTCGCTTCGAGTCGGTTCGATTGGGCTCCATTTGGCTCCATTCAGCTCCAATGGCATCGATTCTGCTGGATTCTGCTCGATTAGGCCCTCTTTGGCCCTATTCGGCCCAACTATGCTCTATTCGACTCTTTTCTACTCTATTCGTCTCGAGTCGGCTCCGTTCTAATCCATTCCACACCATTCTGCACTATTCTCCTCTATTCTCGTCTACCCTTCCCTACCCTAATCTATTCGAATGGATTCGATTTGACCCGATTCGAAGCGATTCAACGCGATTCATCTTGTTTTGTCTCCATTCGCCTCAATTCGGCTATGTTCTGCACTATCTGACTCTTTCCTACTCTATTCTATTCTGCTGGATTCTTTCTCTTCTGTTCTGTTCTCTCCTATTCTGTTGGACTCTGTTCTATCCTGCCCTACCCAACCCTACTGCACCGCACCCAAACCCACCCTACTTGAATCTATTTGATTCAATTCGATTCACTTCGACGCGATTGGACAGGATTTGACGGGATTCGACAAGGTCTGAAGGCATTTGACGGGATTCAAAGAGATTAGGCGAGATTCCATACGATTCGACGTGATTCAGCAGAATTCTAGGAGATTGGACGCAATTCGAAGTTATTGGACGTGATGGGGCGTGATTCGTCGTGATTCGACGACATTCGATGCAATCCGATGCGATACGAAGCGATTCGACCCGGTCCGACACAAAACGATGTGATTTGATGCGATTCGACGTGATTCGATGTGATTCGACGCTATTCAGTGCCAGTCGGCGTGATTCTGCTTGATTCAGCTCGATTAGGTGCGAATCGGCTCTATATGGCTCCTTTACGTCTCGATTCGGCTCCATTCAGCTCTGTTTTCTCTATTCGTCTCTATTTGGCCTATTCGTCTCTAATCGACTCTATTCGAGTCTATTCGACCCTACTCTTTTCTACTCTATTCTATTCCTTCTATTCTGTTCTAATCTCTTCTAGTCTACTCTACTCTACTCTATTCTATTCCACCCTCCTCTCCCCTTCTCTAATCTAGACGTTTGGATTGCATTGGATGCATTGAACGGGATTCGACGTGATTAAGCTTGAATCAGCTCGATTCTATTCCGTTTGGCTCTATTCGGTTCGTTTGGCTTGAATTGCTTCGATTCTGCTCAATTCCGCCTCTTTCGGCCCTATTCTGCTCTATTCGACTCTTCTCTACTCTTTTTGTCTCTATTTGACTCCATTCTACTCCATTCTATTTATTCCACACCATTCTACACTATTCTGCTCTACTCTAGCCTACACCACTCTAATTTACTCGAATCGATTAGACGTGATTCCTCTCATTTCGACTCCATTCGGCTCTATTCAGCTGTATTCGAGTCTACCCTATTATACACGAGCCTACTCTATCGTACTCTAGTCTACTCTTCTCTATTTTCTTTCTTCTTCCTATGCTGTTCTCTTCTTTTCTACTCTATTCTACCCTACCCTATGCTACCCAACTCTACTCTATTCTAATCCATTGGATTGGATTGGATTCAACCCATTTGGACACGATTCGGCTCAGTTTGGCTCTATTTAGCTCCGTTCGAATCTATTCTACTCTACTCTGTTTCCCTCTACGCTACTCTAGCCTACTATTTTCTGTATTCGTTCTGTATTGTTCTGTTCTCTTCTAGTCTCTTCTGTTTTATTCTATGCTACTCTACTCTATTCCACCCTGCCATACCCGAACCTCCCCTACTCTAATCTGTTCAATTCGATTCCATGAATTTGGACACGATTCAGGTCGAATTGGTTCAATTCATGTCCATTCGGCTCCATTTGGCTCGAAGAGTGTCGATTCAACTGGATTAGGCTCAATTCGGCTCCATTAGGCTCGATTTACTGGATTTGGCTCAATTCAGCTCAATTCAGCTCGATTCGGCCCTCTTCGGCCCTCTTCAGCACTATTCGGCTCTATTCGGCTCTTTTCTACTCCTTTCGACTCCATTCGATTGCGTTGCACAGCATTCTACTCCACTCAACACTATTTTACTCTACCCTACCCTAATTGACTGGAATTGGTTCGAGGGGATTCAACGCGATTTGCCTTGTTTCTTCTCCATTTGGCTCGCTTCGACTCTATTCGACTCTGTTCTACTCTACACTATTCTGCTCTGCTCTAACCTTTTGGACTCGATTCTCTTGTATTCTTTTTATTCTCTTTTACTGTGTTCAATTCTCTTCTACTCTATTTTAACCAACCCTACTCTAATCTATTCCACTGGATTCGATTCCACGCATTTCGATGCGATTCGGCTCCAATCGGCTCCGTTGCACTCCATTCATCCCTCTTGGGCTCTCATCGGTTCGATTCAGTTCTAATCGGCTCCATTTCGCCCTGGTCAGTTCTATTCAGCTTGAATAGGCTCTATTCAACTCTATATGGCTCTATGAGTCTACTCAACTCTATTATCTCTTTTCAACTCCATTCTACACCATTCTACTCCATCCGACTGTATTCTTCTCTATTCTATTGTCTTGTACTCTACCCTTCTCTAGTCTATTCTAATCGATTCGATTGGATTGGACTTGAATGGATGGGATTCAATGCAATTCAACGGGATTCGACGCGATCCAGCATGATTCCGCGGGATTCGGCGCCATTCATCTTGATTTCTATCACGTTGGGTCTTTTGGGCTCTATTTTGCTCTAGTCGGCAATATTCAACTCTATTCTTCTAGACTCTGCACTACTCGACCCTATTCTAGTCTTTCAGTTCTCTTCTATCCTGTTCTGTTCTACTGCATTTTGGTCTATCCTACCCTACTCTAACTTAGCCTACTGCAATCTGTTCTATTCTATTCAACAGACTTGAACGGGATTCGACCTGATTCAGGTCCTATCGGCTCGAATCAGCTCCTTTTTGTGCGAATTCAACTCGATTCGGTTGGACTTGGCCCTTTTCCTCTCTATTCGGCTCTTTTCGGCAGGATTTGACTCGATTTGACTCTAGTCTACTCTTCTCTATTCTTTCTGGTCTATTCTAATCTATTCTTTTCTACCCTACCCTACCCTCATCTTACCTGCCCTACACTAAACTATTGGATTGGATTCGACACTTTTCAACGCGATTCGACATGATTCTTCTCGATTCACCTCGAATTTGGTGGATTCGGCTGCATTCAGCTCTCTTTGGCTCTATTCAACTCTATTGGACTCTATTCTACTGTACTCGTCTCTACTTCATTCTATTCGATTCTTTCTCTTGTGTTCTGTTCTGTTTTAGTCTAACCCCTCCTACTCTACCCTCCTCTACTCTAATCGATTCGATTCAATGCCTTTCAAGGCGATTCCATGGGATTAGGCTTGAATTGGCTTGATTTAGCTCGATTTGGCTTGAATCGGGTCAATTTGGCTCGATTCTGCTCGATTCAGCATCATTAGGCTCGACACAAACTTATCCGGCCCTGTTCAGCTCTATTCAACTCTTTTCTACTTTATTCGTCTCTATTTGGCTCCATTCGACTCCATTCCACACCATTCTACTCTGTTCGACTCCATTCTACACTATTCTATTCTCTTCTCCCCCACCCTACTCTACTCTAATCTATTCGATTCATGGAGATTTGTCTCATTTCCTCTCCATTCGACTCGATTCAGCTCGAATTGGATCTATTCATCTCTGTTCTGCACTACTCGACTCTGACTATTCTACTCCACTCTACTCCATTCTACTCTTTGTATTCTTTTCTCTTCTACTCTATGCTTCTCTAGTCTATTCCTCTGTGCCCTACCCTATTGAATCCCAGCCTAACCTACACTACTCTAAGCTGTTCTATTGAATTCGATTGCATTCGATTCGACCCGATTGGACACAATTGGACGGGATTCGGTGAGATTTCATGAGATTCAATGGGTTTTGGTGGGATTGGATGGACTTCGACGAGATTCGATGCAATAGGGTGTGATTAGGTGCGATTTGGCTCGATCTAGCTTGGCTCATTTTCTGTGTCTCTATTTGGCTCATTCCAGCTCCATTCAGCTCCATTCAGCTCGAATCTGGTCGATTTGACTTGATCGGGCTCGATTGGGCTCGATTGGGCTCGACTCAGCCCTATACGTCCCTATTCGGTGCTATTCCGCTCTATTCGACTCTTTTCTAGTCTATTCATCTCGGTTTGACTGCATTTGACTCCATTCCACACCATTCTACGCTCTTCTATTCGACAGAACCCTATCCCGCCCTAGTCTTTCCTCATCTAGTCTGTTCTTTTCGATTCTGTTGTATTGGATTCTCGTTTTCTCTTTTCTCTATTCCATCCTATGCTACTCTACCATACCCTACACGAAACTAAGCTATCCTGACTTATCCTCTTCTATTCTATTGGATTCTGTTTTCTCTGTTCTACCGTATGCTACCCTACCTTATGACACCCTACTGGACCATACCCTACTCCATAAAAAAAGGGGTACTCAAGAAGGGTACTAGTTTGGAAAAGGGACTACCTAAGGCAAGGGGACTAGTTCGGGCTACTAGTTAGGGCCACTGTACTAGTTAAGAGTACTAGTTAATGGACGGGTACTAGTTAAGGCTACTAGGAAGGCAAGGTACAAGTGAAGGCTACTACTTCAGGCAAGCGTATTAGTTTAGGCTACTAGTTGATGCAAGGGTACAAGTTCATACTACTAATTAAGGCCCGGGTACTAGTTAAGGCAACTGGTCAAGGCAAGGGTAGTAGCTATGGGTAGCGATAAGGCCAGGATACTAGTTAAGACTACTAGTTAATGCCAGGGTACTAGTTGAGGCAAGGGTCCTAGTGACGGCCAGGGTACTAGTTAAGGCTGGGCTACTAGTCCATGCAAGGCTACTACTTCAGGGTACTAGTTAAGGTTTGGCTACTAGTTAAGAGGACTAGTAAGGCAAGGGTAGACGTTAAGACTGTTCCTTAAGGCAAGGTGACTCGTTAGGGGTACTAGTTACCACAAGGCTTCTAGTTCAGAATACTAGTTAGGGCCACTGTACTAGTTCAGAGTACTAGTTAAGGCTACTAGGAAGGCAAGGAACGAGTTTAGGCCACTACTTCAGGCAAGAGTACTCGTGTTGTCGACTAGTCGATGCAAGGGTACATGTTCATACTACTGGCTAAGTCCAGGGTGCTAGTTAAGGCAACTGGTTAAGGCAAGGGTAGTAGTTATGGGTACCGATAAGGCCAGGCTACTAGTTAATGCAAGGGTACTAGTTAAGGGGACTTGTTGAGGCAAGGATAGCCATTAAGACTATTCCTTAAGGCAAGGCTCCTGGATAAGGGTACTAGTTAGGACAAGGCTACCAGTTCAGGAGACTAGTTAGGGGCACTGTACTAGTTAAGAGTACTAGTAAAGGCACGGGTGCTAGTTAAGGCTGCTAGTTAAGGCAAGGTACAAATTCAGGCCACTGCTTAAGGCAAGAGTCCTAGTTAAGGCTACTAGTTGATGCAAGAATACAAGTGAATACTACTAGTTAAGGCCAGGGTCCTAGTTAAGGCAACTGGTTACGGCAAGGGTAGTAGTTCTGGGTACTGATACGGCCAGGGTACTAGTTCAGACTACTAGTGAATGCGAGGGTACTAGTTAAGGGTACTACTTAAGGCTGCCAGTGAAGGCCAGGGTCTGAGTTAAGGCTACTGGAGAAGGCTAGGGTACCAGTGAAGGCAAGGCTACTAGTTAAGGGTACTAGTTAAGAGAAGGCTACTAGTTCAGGATACGAGTTAGGGGCACTGTACTAGTTAAGAGTACTAGCTAAGGCACGAGTACTAGTTCAGCCCACTACTTAAGGCAAGGGTCCTAGTTAAGGCTACTCTTTGATGCAAGTTTACAAGTTGATATTTCTAGTTAAGGCCAGGGTCCTAGTTAAGGCAACTGGTTAAGGCAAGGGTACTAGTTAAGGCAAGGCTACTAGTTAGGGGTAGTAGGGAAGGCTTGGCCACTAGTTAAGGGTACTAGTAAGGCAAGGGCAGATGTTAAGACTATTACTTAAAGCAAGGCTACAAGTTCAGGGTACTAATTCAGACAAGGCTACTAGTTCAGGCTACTCGTTATGGCCGCTGTACTAGTTCAGAGTACTACTTAAGGCACAGGTACTAGTTAAGGATACTAGTTCAGGCAAGGTCCAAGTGAAGGCTACTACTTAAGGCAAGACGACTAGTTTAGGCTACCAGTGGATTCAAGGGTACAAGTGAATACTACGAGTTAAGGCCAGGGTACCAGTTAAGGCAGCTGGTTAAGGCCAGGGTAGGACTTATGGGGACTGAGAAGGCCAGGTACTAGTTAAGACAACTAGTTCATGCGAGGGTACTAGTGAAGGGTACTAGTTGAGGCAAGGCTACTAGTGAAGGCCAGGGTACTAGTGAAGGCTACTGGTGAAGGCCAGGGTACTAGTTAAGGCAGGGCTACTAGTTCAGGGTACTGGTAAGGCAAGGGTAGACATTAAGACTATTACTTAAGGCAAGGCTACTAGTTAAGGGTACTAGTTCAGACAAGGCTACTAGTTCAGGATACTAGTTAAGGCAAGGGGACTAGTTCAGATTCAGAATTTAGGGTACTTGTCAGGGCAAGGGTACTCTTCAAGGCTAGTTGTCTAGCCTACTGATCTATACCACTAGTCTGACTAGTCCAGCTGTCTTGTCTAGGCTACTACTCTAGACTTCTCTTGTCTACTCTACTCTAGTCTACTTTCGTCTACCCTAGTCTACCCTATCAAAAACCACCCTACCCTAACCTTTTTGAATCTATTCAATTGGATTCGATTCAAAGCATTTCAATGTGATTGGACGCGATGAGGCTTGAATCGGCTCATTCGGCACCATCAGCTCGATTCAGCTCGATTTGGCTTGAATCACTTCGATTCGGCTTGTTTCAACTCAATTCGACTTGGTTCAGCCTTATTCGGCTCGATTCGACTCTTTTCTACTCTAGTTTTCTCTATGGAACTCCATTCGACTCCATTCTACTCTATTCTGTTCTACCCTACCCTACTCTAATCTATTCTAATGGATTCGATGGGACGCTATTCGACGCGATTCATCACGTTTTGTTTCCATTGGGCTCGATTCGGCTAGAATTGGCTCTATTCAGCTCTATTCTGCACTATTTCACTCTATTCGACTCTACTCTTCTCTGCTCTACCGTACTGTGCTATCTTCTCTTCCTTCTATTATGTACTGTTCTATTCTATTCTGTTCTACCCTCCCAGCCGCTCCCCTCCCCTTCTCTAATCTTTGATTCCGTTCGAGTCATCGCATTTTCACGCCATTCGACCCGATTAGGCTTGAATCAGGTCAATTCGCTTCGAGTCGGTTCGATTGGGCTCCATTTGGCTCCATTCAGCTCCAATGGCATCGATTCTGCTGGATTCTGCTCGATTAGGCCCTCTTTGGCCCTATTCGGCCCAACTATGCTCTATTCGACTCTTTTCTACTCTATTCGTCTCGAGTCGGCTCCGTTCTAATCCATTCCACACCATTCTGCACTATTCTCCTCTATTCTCGTCTACCCTTCCCTACCCTAATCTATTCGAATGGATTCGATTTGACCCGATTCGAAGCGATTCAACGCGATTCATCTTGTTTTGTCTCCATTCGCCTCAATTCGGCTATGTTCTGCACTATCTGACTCTTTCCTACTCTATTCTATTCTGCTGGATTCTTTCTCTTCTGTTCTGTTCTCTCCTATTCTGTTGGACTCTGTTCTATCCTGCCCTACCCAACCCTACTGCACCGCACCCAAACCCACCCTACTTGAATCTATTTGATTCAATTCGATTCACTTCGACGCGATTGGACAGGATTTGACGGGATTCGACAAGGTCCGAAGGCATTTGACGGGATTCAAAGAGATTAGGCGAGATTCCATACGATTCGACGTGATTCAGCAGAATTCTAGGAGATTGGACGCAATTCGAAGTTATTGGACGTGATGGGGCGTGATTCGTCGTGATTCGACGACATTCGATGCAATCCGATGCGATACGAAGCGATTCGACCCGGTCCGACACAAAACGATGTGATTTGATGCGATTCGACGTGATTCGATGTGATTCGACGCTATTCAGTGCCAGTCGGCGTGATTCTGCTTGATTCAGCTCGATTAGGTGCGAATCGGCTCTATATGGCTCCTTTACGTCTCGATTCGGCTCCATTCAGCTCTGTTTTCTCTATTCGTCTCTATTTGGCCTATTCGTCTCTAATCGACTCTATTCGAGTCTATTCGACCCTACTCTTTTCTACTCTATTCTATTCCTTCTATTCTGTTCTAATCTCTTCTAGTCTACTCTACTCTACTCTATTCTATTCCACCCTCCTCTCCCCTTCTCTAATCTAGACGTTTGGATTGCATTGGATGCATTGAACGGGATTCGACGTGATTAAGCTTGAATCAGCTCGATTCTATTCCGTTTGGCTCTATTCGGTTCGTTTGGCTTGAATTGCTTCGATTCTGCTCAATTCCGCCTCTTTCGGCCCTATTCTGCTCTATTCGACTCTTCTCTACTCTTTTTGTCTCTATTTGACTCCATTCTACTCCATTCTATTTATTCCACACCATTCTACACTATTCTGCTCTACTCTAGCCTACACCACTCTAATTTACTCGAATCGATTAGACGTGATTCCTCTCATTTCGACTCCATTCGGCTCTATTCAGCTGTATTCGAGTCTACCCTATTATACACGAGCCTACTCTATCGTACTCTAGTCTACTCTTCTCTATTTTCTTTCTTCTTCCTATGCTGTTCTCTTCTTTTCTACTCTATTCTACCCTACCCTATGCTACCCAACTCTACTCTATTCTAATCCATTGGATTGGATTGGATTCAACCCATTTGGACACGATTCGGCTCAGTTTGGCTCTATTTAGCTCCGTTCGAATCTATTCTACTCTACTCTGTTTCCCTCTACGCTACTCTAGCCTACTATTTTCTGTATTCGTTCTGTATTGTTCTGTTCTCTTCTAGTCTCTTCTGTTTTATTCTATGCTACTCTACTCTATTCCACCCTGCCATACCCGAACCTCCCCTACTCTAATCTGTTCAATTCGATTCCATGAATTTGGACACGATTCAGGTCGAATTGGTTCGATTCATGTCCATTCGGCTCCATTTGGCTCGAAGAGTGTCGATTCAACTGGATTAGGCTCAATTCGGCTCCATTAGGCTCGATTTACTGGATTTGGCTCAATTCAGCTCAATTCAGCTCGATTCGGCCCTCTTCGGCCCTCTTCAGCACTATTCGGCTCTATTCGGCTCTTTTCTACTCCTTTCGACTCCATTCGATTGCGTTGCACAGCATTCTACTCCACTCAACACTATTTTACTCTACCCTACCCTAATTGACTGGAATTGGTTCGAGGGGATTCAACGCGATTTGCCTTGTTTCTTCTCCATTTGGCTCGCTTCGACTCTATTCGACTCTGTTCTACTCTACACTATTCTGCTCTGCTCTAACCTTTTGGACTCGATTCTCTTGTATTCTTTTTATTCTCTTTTACTGTGTTCAATTCTCTTCTACTCTATTTTAACCAACCCTACTCTAATCTATTCCACTGGATTCGATTCCACGCATTTCGATGCGATTCGGCTCCAATCGGCTCCGTTGCACTCCATTCATCCCTCTTGGGCTCTCATCGGTTCGATTCAGTTCTAATCGGCTCCATTTCGCCCTGGTCAGTTCTATTCAGCTTGAATAGGCTCTATTCAACTCTATATGGCTCTATGAGTCTACTCAACTCTATTATCTCTTTTCAACTCCATTCTACACCATTCTACTCCATCCGACTGTATTCTTCTCTATTCTATTGTCTTGTACTCTACCCTTCTCTAGTCTATTCTAATCGATTCGATTGGATTGGACTTGAATGGATGGGATTCAATGCAATTCAACGGGATTCGACGCGATCCAGCATGATTCCGCGGGATTCGGCGCCATTCATCTTGATTTCTATCACGTTGGGTCTTTTGGGCTCTATTTTGCTCTAGTCGGCAATATTCAACTCTATTCTTCTAGACTCTGCACTACTCGACCCTATTCTAGTCTTTCAGTTCTCTTCTATCCTGTTCTGTTCTACTGCATTTTGGTCTATCCTACCCTACTCTAACTTAGCCTACTGCAATCTGTTCTATTCTATTCAACAGACTTGAACGGGATTCGACCTGATTCAGGTCCTATCGGCTCGAATCAGCTCCTTTTTGTGCGAATTCAACTCGATTCGGTTGGACTTGGCCCTTTTCCTCTCTATTCGGCTCTTTTCGGCAGGATTTGACTCGATTTGACTCTAGTCTACTCTTCTCTATTCTTTCTGGTCTATTCTAATCTATTCTTTTCTACCCTACCCTACCCTCATCTTACCTGCCCTACACTAAACTATTGGATTGGATTCGACACTTTTCAACGCGATTCGACATGATTCTTCTCGATTCACCTCGAATTTGGTGGATTCGGCTGCATTCAGCTCTCTTTGGCTCTATTCAACTCTATTGGACTCTATTCTACTGTACTCGTCTCTACTTCATTCTATTCGATTCTTTCTCTTGTGTTCTGTTCTGTTTTAGTCTAACCCCTCCTACTCTACCCTCCTCTACTCTAATCGATTCGATTCAATGCCTTTCAAGGCGATTCCATGGGATTAGGCTTGAATTGGCTTGATTTAGCTCGATTTGGCTTGAATCGGGTCAATTTGGCTCGATTCTGCTCGATTCAGCATCATTAGGCTCGACCCAAACTTATCCGGCCCTGTTCAGCTCTATTCAACTCTTTTCTACTTTATTCGTCTCTATTTGGCTCCATTCGACTCCATTCCACACCATTCTACTCTGTTCGACTCCATTCTACACTATTCTATTCTCTTCTCCCCCACCCTACTCTACTCTAATCTATTCGATTCATGGAGATTTGTCTCATTTCCTCTCCATTCGACTCGATTCAGCTCGAATTGGATCTATTCATCTCTGTTCTGCACTACTCGACTCTGACTATTCTACTCCACTCTACTCCATTCTACTCTTTGTATTCTTTTCTCTTCTACTCTATGCTTCTCTAGTCTATTCCTCTGTGCCCTACCCTATTGAATCCCAGCCTAACCTACACTACTCTAAGCTGTTCTATTGAATTCGATTGCATTCGATTCGACCCGATTGGACACAATTGGACGGGATTCGGTGAGATTTCATGAGATTCAATGGGTTTTGGTGGGATTGGATGGACTTCGACGAGATTCGATGCAATAGGGTGTGATTAGGTGCGATTTGGCTCGATCTAGCTTGGCTCATTTTCTGTGTCTCTATTTGGCTCATTCCAGCTCCATTCAGCTCCATTCAGCTCGAATCTGGTCGATTTGACTTGATCGGGCTCGATTGGGCTCGATTGGGCTCGACTCAGCCCTATACGTCCCTATTCGGTGCTATTCCGCTCTATTCGACTCTTTTCTAGTCTATTCATCTCGGTTTGACTGCATTTGACTCCATTCCACACCATTCTACGCTCTTCTATTCGACAGAACCCTATCCCGCCCTAGTCTTTCCTCATCTAGTCTGTTCTTTTCGATTCTGTTGTATTGGATTCTCGTTTTCTCTTTTCTCTATTCCATCCTATGCTACTCTACCATACCCTACACGAAACTAAGCTATCCTGACTTATCCTCTTCTATTCTATTGGATTCTGTTTTCTCTGTTCTACCGTATGCTACCCTACCTTATGACACCCTACTGGACCATACCCTACTCCATAAAAAAAGGGGTACTCAAGAAGGGTACTAGTTTGGAAAAGGGACTACCTAAGGCAAGGGGACTAGTTCGGGCTACTAGTTAGGGCCACTGTACTAGTTAAGAGTACTAGTTAATGGACGGGTACTAGTTAAGGCTACTAGGAAGGCAAGGTACAAGTGAAGGCTACTACTTCAGGCAAGCGTATTAGTTTAGGCTACTAGTTGATGCAAGGGTACAAGTTCATACTACTAATTAAGGCCCGGGTACTAGTTAAGGCAACTGGTCAAGGCAAGGGTAGTAGCTATGGGTAGCGATAAGGCCAGGGTACTAGTTAAGACTACTAGTTAATGCCAGGGTACTAGTTGAGGCAAGGGTCCTAGTGACGGCCAGGGTACTAGTTAAGGCTGGGCTACTAGTCCATGCAAGGCTACTACTTCAGGGTACTAGTTAAGGTTTGGCTACTAGTTAAGAGGACTAGTAAGGCAAGGGTAGACGTTAAGACTGTTCCTTAAGGCAAGGTGACTCGTTAGGGGTACTAGTTACCACAAGGCTTCTAGTTCAGAATACTAGTTAGGGCCACTGTACTAGTTCAGAGTACTAGTTAAGGCTACTAGGAAGGCAAGGAACGAGTTTAGGCCACTACTTCAGGCAAGAGTACTCGTGTTGTCGACTAGTCGATGCAAGGGTACATGTTCATACTACTGGCTAAGTCCAGGGTGCTAGTTAAGGCAACTGGTTAAGGCAAGGGTAGTAGTTATGGGTACCGATAAGGCCAGGCTACTAGTTAATGCAAGGGTACTAGTTAAGGGGACTTGTTGAGGCAAGGATAGCCATTAAGACTGTTCCTTAAGGCAAGGCTCCTGGTTAAGGGTACTAGTTAGGACAAGGCTACCAGTTCAGGAGACTAGTTAGGGGCACTGTACTAGTTAAGAGTACTAGTAAAGGCACGGGTGCTAGTTAAGGCTGCTAGTTAAGGCAAGGTACAAATTCAGGCCACTGCTTAAGGCAAGAGTCCTAGTTAAGGCTACTAGTTGATGCAAGAATACAAGTGAATACTACTAGTTAAGGCCAGGGTCCTAGTTAAGGCAACTGGTTACGGCAAGGGTAGTAGTTCTGGGTACTGATACGGCCAGGGTACTAGTTCAGACTACTAGTGAATGCGAGGGTACTAGTTAAGGGTACTACTTAAGGCTGCCAGTGAAGGCCAGGGTCTGAGTTAAGGCTACTGGAGAAGGCCAGGGTACCAGTGAAGGCAAGGCTACTAGTTAAGGGTACTAGTTAAGAGAAGGCTACTAGTTCAGGATACGAGTTAGGGGCACTGTACTAGTTAAGAGTACTAGCTAAGGCACGAGTACTAGTTCAGCCCACTACTTAAGGCAAGAGTCCTAGTTAAGGCTACTCTTTGATGCAAGTTTACAAGTTGATATTTCTAGTTAAGGCCAGGGTCCTAGTTAAGGCAACTGGTTAAGGCAAGGGTACTAGTTAAGGCAAGGCTACTAGTTAGGGGTAGTAGGGAAGGCTTGGCCACTAGTTAAGGGTACTAGTAAGGCAAGGGCAGATGTTAAGACTATTACTTAAAGCAAGGCTACAAGTTCAGGGTACTAATTCAGACAAGGCTACTAGTTCAGGCTACTCGTTATGGCCGCTGTACTAGTTCAGAGTACTACTTAAGGCACAGGTACTAGTTAAGGATACTAGTTCAGGCAAGGTCCAAGTGAAGGCTACTACTTAAGGCAAGACGACTAGTTTAGGCTACCAGTGGATTCAAGGGTACAAGTGAATACTACGAGTTAAGACCAGGGTACCAGTTAAGGCAGCTGGTTAAGGCCAGGGTAGGACTTATGGGGACTGAGAAGGCCAGGTACTAGTTAAGACAACTAGTTCATGCGAGGGTACTAGTGAAGGGTACTAGTTGAGGCAAGGCTACTAGTGAAGGCCAGGGTACTAGTGAAGGCTACTGGTGAAGGCCAGGGTACTAGTTAAGGCAGGGCTACTAGTTCAGGGTACTGGTAAGGCAAGGGTAGACATTAAGACTATTACTTAAGGCAAGGCTACTAGTTAAGGGTACTAGTTCAGACAAGGCTACTAGTTCAGGATACTAGTTAAGGCAAGGGGACTAGTTCAGATTCAGAATTTAGGGTACTTGTCAGGGCAAGGGTACTCTTCAAGGCTAGTTGTCTAGCCTACTGATCTATACCACTAGTCTGACTAGTCCAGCTGTCTTGTCTAGGCTACTACTCTAGACTTCTCTTGTCTACTCTACTCTAGTCTACTTTCGTCTACCCTAGTCTACCCTATCAAAAACCACCCTACCCTAACCTTTTTGAATCTATTCAATTGGATTCGATTCAAAGCATTTCAATGTGATTGGACGCGATGAGGCTTGAATCGGCTCATTCGGCACCATCAGCTCGATTCAGCTCGATTTGGCTTGAATCACTTCGATTCGGCTTGTTTCAACTCAATTCGACTTGGTTCAGCCTTATTCGGCTCGATTCGACTCTTTTCTACTCTAGTTTTCTCTATGGAACTCCATTCGACTCCATTCTACTCTATTCTGTTCTACCCTACCCTACTCTAATCTATTCTAATGGATTCGATGGGACGCTATTCGACGCGATTCATCACGTTTTGTTTCCATTGGGCTCGATTCGGCTAGAATTGGCTCTATTCAGCTCTATTCTGCACTATTTCACTCTATTTGACTCTACTCTTCTCTGCTCTACCGTACTGTGCTATCTTCTCTTCCTTCTATTATGTACTGTTCTATTCTATTCTGTTCTACCCTCCCAGCCGCTCCCCTCCCCTTCTCTAATCTTTGATTCTGTTCGAGTCATCGCATTTTCACGCCATTCGACCCGATTAGGCTTGAATCAGGTCAATTCGCTTCGAGTCGGTTCGATTGGGCTCCATTTGGCTCCATTCAGCTCCAATGGCATCGATTCTGCTGGATTCTGCTCGATTAGGCCCTCTTTGGCCCTATTCGGCCCAACTATGCTCTATTCGACTCTTTTCTACTCTATTCGTCTCGAGTCGGCTCCGTTCTAATCCATTCCACACCATTCTGCACTATTCTCCTCTATTCTCGTCTACCCTTCCCTACCCTAATCTATTCGAATGGATTCGATTTGACCCGATTCGAAGCGATTCAACGCGATTCATCTTGTTTTGTCTCCATTCGCCTCAATTCGGCTATGTTCTGCACTATCTGACTCTTTCCTACTCTATTCTATTCTGCTGGATTCTTTCTCTTCTGTTCTGTTCTCTCCTATTCTGTTGGACTCTGTTCTATCCTGCCCTACCCAACCCTACTGCACCGCACCCAAACCCACCCTACTTGAATCTATTTGATTCAATTCGATTCACTTCGACGCGATTGGACAGGATTTGACGGGATTCGACAAGGTCTGAAGGCATTTGACGGGATTCAAAGAGATTAGGCGAGATTCCATACGATTCGACGTGATTCAGCAGAATTCTAGGAGATTGGACGCAATTCGAAGTTATTGGACGTGATGGGGCGTGATTCGTCGTGATTCGACGACATTCGATGCAATCCGATGCGATACGAAGCGATTCGACCCGGTCCGACACAAAACGATGTGATTTGATGCGATTCGACGTGATTCGATGTGATTCGACGCTATTCAGTGACAGTCGGCGTGATTCTGCTTGATTCAGCTCGATTAGGTGCGAATCGGCTCTATATGGCTCCTTTACGTCTCTATTCGGCTCCATTCAGCTCTGTTTTCTCTATTCGTCTCTATTTGGCCTATTCGTCTCTAATCGACTCTATTCGAGTCTATTCGACCCTACTCTTTTCTACTCTATTCTATTCCTTCTATTCTGTTCTAATCTCTTCTAGTCTACTCTACTCTACTCTATTCTATTCCACCCTCCTCTCCCCTTCTCTAATCTAGACGTTTGGATTGCATTGGATGCATTGAACGGGATTCGACGTGATTAAGCTTGAATCAGCTCGATTCTATTCCGTTTGGCTCTATTCGGTTCGTTTGGCTTGAATTGCTTCGATTCTGCTCAATTCCGCCTCTTTCGGCCCTATTCTGCTCTATTCGACTCTTCTCTACTCTTTTTGTCTCTATTTGACTCCATTCTACTCCATTCTATTTATTCCACACCATTCTACACTATTCTGCTCTACTCTAGCCTACACCACTCTAATTTACTCGAATCGATTAGACGTGATTCCTCTCATTTCGACTCCATTCGGCTCTATTCAGCTGTATTCGAGTCTACCCTATTATACACGAGCCTACTCTATCGTACTCTAGTCTACTCTTCTCTATTTTCTTTCTTCTTCCTATGCTGTTCTCTTCTTTTCTACTCTATTCTACCCTACCCTATGCTACCCAACTCTACTCTATTCTAATCCATTGGATTGGATTGGATTCAACCCATTTGGACACGATTCGGCTCAGTTTGGCTCTATTTAGCTCCGTTCGAATCTATTCTACTCTACTCTGTTTCCCTCTACGCTACTCTAGCCTACTATTTTCTGTATTCGTTCTGTATTGTTCTGTTCTCTTCTAGTCTCTTCTGTTTTATTCTATGCTACTCTACTCTATTCCACCCTGCCATACCCGAACCTCCCCTACTCTAATCTGTTCAATTCGATTCCATGAATTTGGACACGATTCAGGTCGAATTGGTTCGATTCATGTCCATTCGGCTCCATTTGGCTCGAAGAGTGTCGATTCAACTGGATTAGGCTCAATTCGGCTCCATTAGGCTCGATTTACTGGATTTGGCTCAATTCAGCTCAATTCAGCTCGATTCGGCCCTCTTCGGCCCTCTTCAGCACTATTCGGCTCTATTCGGCTCTTTTCGACTCCTTTCGACTCCATTCGATTGTGTTGCACAGCATTCTACTCCACTCAACACTATTTTACTCTACCCTACCCTAATTGACTGGAATTGGTTCGAGGGGATTCAACGCGATTTGCCTTGTTTCTTCTCCATTTGGCTCGCTTCGACTCTATTCGACTCTGTTCTACTCTACACTATTCTGCTCTGCTCTAACCTTTTGGACTCGATTCTCTTGTATTCTTTTTATTCTCTTTTACTGTGTTCAATTCTCTTCTACTCTATTTTAACCAACCCTACTCTAATCTATTCCACTGGATTCGATTCCACGCATTTCGATGCGATTCGGCTCCAATCGGCTCCGTTGCACTCCATTCATCCCTCTTGGGCTCTCATCGGTTCGATTCAGTTCTAATCGGCTCCATTTCGCCCTGGTCAGTTCTATTCAGCTTGAATAGGCTCTATTCAACTCTATATGGCTCTATGAGTCTACTCAACTCTATTATCTCTTTTCAACTCCATTCTACACCATTCTACTCCATCCGACTGTATTCTTCTCTATTCTATTGTCTTGTACTCTACCCTTCTCTAGTCTATTCTAATCGATTCGATTGGATTGGACTTGAATGGATGGGATTCAATGCAATTCAACGGGATTCGACGCGATCCAGCATGATTCCGCGGGATTCGGCGCCATTCATCTTGATTTCTATCACGTTGGGTCTTTTGGGCTCTATTTTGCTCTAGTCGGCAATATTCAACTCTATTCTTCTAGACTCTGCACTACTCGACCCTATTCTAGTCTTTCAGTTCTCTTCTATCCTGTTCTGTTCTACTGCATTTTGGTCTATCCTACCCTACTCTAACTTAGCCTACTGCAATCTGTTCTATTCTATTCAACAGACTTGAAGGGGATTCGACCTGATTCAGGTCCTATCGGCTCGAATCAGCTCCTTTTTGTGCGAATTCAACTCGATTCGGTTGGACTTGGCCCTTTTCCTCTCTATTCGGCTCTTTTCGGCAGGATTTGACTCGATTTGACTCTAGTCTACTCTTCTCTATTCTTTCTGGTCTATTCTAATCTATTCTTTTCTACCCTACCCTACCCTCATCTTACCTGCCCTACACTAAACTATTGGATTGGATTCGACACTTTTCAACGCGATTCGACATGATTCTTCTCGATTCACCTCGAATTTGGTGGATTCGGCTGCATTCAGCTCTCTTTGGCTCTATTCAACTCTATTGGACTCTATTCTACTGTACTCGTCTCTACTTCATTCTATTCGATTCTTTCTCTTGTGTTCTGTTCTGTTTTAGTCTAACCCCTCCTACTCTACCCTCCTCTACTCTAATCGATTCGATTCAATGCCTTTCAAGGCGATTCCATGGGATTAGGCTTGAATTGGCTTGATTTAGCTCGATTTGGCTTGAATCGGGTCAATTTGGCTCGATTCTGCTCGATTCAGCATCATTAGGCTCGACCCAAACTTATCCGGCCCTGTTCAGCTCTATTCAACTCTTTTCTACTTTATTCGTCTCTATTTGGCTCCATTCGACTCCATTCCACACCATTCTACTCTGTTCGACTCCATTCTACACTATTCTATTCTCTTCTCCCCCACCCTACTCTACTCTAATCTATTCGATTCATGGAGATTTGTCTCATTTCCTCTCCATTCGACTCGATTCAGCTCGAATTGGATCTATTCATCTCTATTCTGCACTACTCGACTCTGACTATTCTACTCCACTCTACTCCATTCTACTCTTTGTATTCTCTTCTCTTCTACTCTATGCTTCTCTAGTCTATTCCTCTGTGCCCTACCCTATTGAATCCCAGCCTAACCTACACTACTCTAAGCTGTTCTATTGAATTCGATTGCATTCGATTCGACCCGATTGGACACAATTGGACGGGATTCGGTGAGATTTCATGAGATTCAATGGGTTTTGGTGGGATTGGATGGACTTCGACGAGATTCGATGCAATAGGGTGTGATTAGGTGCGATTTGGCTCGATCTAGCTTGGCTCATTTTCTGTGTCTCTATTTGGCTCATTCCAGCTCCATTCAGCTCCATTCAGCTCGAATCTGGTCGATTTGACTTGATCGGGCTCGATTGGGCTCGATTGGGCTCGACTCAGCCCTATACGTCCCTATTCGGTGCTATTCCGCTCTATTCGACTCTTTTCTAGTCTATTCATCTCGGTTTGACTGCATTTGACTCCATTCCACACCATTCTACGCTCTTCTATTCGACAGAACCCTATCCCGCCCTAGTCTTTCCTCATCTAGTCTGTTCTTTTCGATTCTGTTGTATTGGATTCTCGTTTTCTCTTTTCTCTATTCCATCCTATGCTACTCTACCATACCCTACACGAAACTAAGCTATCCTGACTTATCCTCTTCTATTCTATTGGATTCTGTTTTCTCTGTTCTACCGTATGCTACCCTACCTTATGACACCCTACTGGACCATACCCTACTCCATAAAAAAAGGGGTACTCAAGAAGGGTACTAGTTTGGAAAAGGGACTACCTAAGGCAAGGGGACTAGTTCGGGCTACTAGTTAGGGCCACTGTACTAGTTAAGAGTACTAGTTAATGGACGGGTACTAGTTAAGGCTACTAGGAAGGCAAGGTACAAGTGAAGGCTACTACTTCAGGCAAGCGTATTAGTTTAGGCTACTAGTTGATGCAAGGGTACAAGTTCATACTACTAATTAAGGCCCGGGTACTAGTTAAGGCAACTGGTCAAGGCAAGGGTAGTAGCTATGGGTAGCGATAAGGCCAGGGTACTAGTTAAGACTACTAGTTAATGCCAGGGTACTAGTTGAGGCAAGGGTCCTAGTGACGGCCAGGGTACTAGTTAAGGCTGGGCTACTAGTCCATGCAAGGCTACTACTTCAGGGTACTAGTTAAGGTTTGGCTACTAGTTAAGAGGACTAGTAAGGCAAGGGTAGACGTTAAGACTGTTCCTTAAGGCAAGGTGACTCGTTAGGGGTACTAGTTACCACAAGGCTTCTAGTTCAGAATACTAGTTAGGGCCACTGTACTAGTTCAGAGTACTAGTTAAGGCTACTAGGAAGGCAAGGAACGAGTTTAGGCCACTACTTCAGGCAAGAGTACTCGTGTTGTCGACTAGTCGATGCAAGGGTACATGTTCATACTACTGGCTAAGTCCAGGGTGCTAGTTAAGGCAACTGGTTAAGGCAAGGGTAGTAGTTATGGGTACCGATAAGGCCAGGCTACTAGTTAATGCAAGGGTACTAGTTAAGGGGACTTGTTGAGGCAAGGATAGCCATTAAGACTGTTCCTTAAGGCAAGGCTCCTGGTTAAGGGTACTAGTTAGGACAAGGCTACCAGTTCAGGAGACTAGTTAGGGGCACTGTACTAGTTAAGAGTACTAGTAAAGGCACGGGTGCTAGTTAAGGCTGCTAGTTAAGGCAAGGTACAAATTCAGGCCACTGCTTAAGGCAAGAGTCCTAGTTAAGGCTACTAGTTGATGCAAGAATACAAGTGAATACTACTAGTTAAGGCCAGGGTCCTAGTTAAGGCAACTGGTTACGGCAAGGGTAGTAGTTCTGGGTACTGATACGGCCAGGGTACTAGTTCAGACTACTAGTGAATGCGAGGGTACTAGTTAAGGGTACTACTTAAGGCTGCCAGTGAAGGCCAGGGTCTGAGTTAAGGCTACTGGAGAAGGCCAGGGTACCAGTGAAGGCAAGGCTACTAGTTAAGGGTACTAGTTAAGAGAAGGCTACTAGTTCAGGATACGAGTTAGGGGCACTGTACTAGTTAAGAGTACTAGCTAAGGCACGAGTACTAGTTCAGCCCACTACTTAAGGCAAGAGTCCTAGTTAAGGCTACTCTTTGATGCAAGTTTACAAGTTGATATTTCTAGTTAAGGCCAGGGTCCTAGTTAAGGCAACTGGTTAAGGCAAGGGTACTAGTTAAGGCAAGGCTACTAGTTAGGGGTAGTAGGGAAGGCTTGGCCACTAGTTAAGGGTACTAGTAAGGCAAGGGCAGATGTTAAGACTATTACTTAAAGCAAGGCTACAAGTTCAGGGTACTAATTCAGACAAGGCTACTAGTTCAGGCTACTCGTTATGGCCGCTGTACTAGTTCAGAGTACTACTTAAGGCACAGGTACTAGTTAAGGATACTAGTTCAGGCAAGGTCCAAGTGAAGGCTACTACTTAAGGCAAGACGACTAGTTTAGGCTACCAGTGGATTCAAGGGTACAAGTGAATACTACGAGTTAAGGCCAGGGTACCAGTTAAGGCAGCTGGTTAAGGCCAGGGTAGGACTTATGGGGACTGAGAAGGCCAGGTACTAGTTAAGACAACTAGTTCATGCGAGGGTACTAGTGAAGGGTACTAGTTGAGGCAAGGCTACTAGTGAAGGCCAGGGTACTAGTGAAGGCTACTGGTGAAGGCCAGGGTACTAGTTAAGGCAGGGCTACTAGTTCAGGGTACTGGTAAGGCAAGGGTAGACATTAAGACTATTACTTAAGGCAAGGCTACTAGTTAAGGGTACTAGTTCAGACAAGGCTACTAGTTCAGGATACTAGTTAAGGCAAGGGGACTAGTTCAGATTCAGAATTTAGGGTACTTGTCAGGGCAAGGGTACTCTTCAAGGCTAGTTGTCTAGCCTACTGATCTATACCACTAGTCTGACTAGTCCAGCTGTCTTGTCTAGGCTACTACTCTAGACTTCTCTTGTCTACTCTACTCTAGTCTACTTTCGTCTACCCTAGTCTACCCTATCAAAAACCACCCTACCCTAACCTTTTTGAATCTATTCAATTGGATTCGATTCAAAGCATTTCAATGTGATTGGACGCGATGAGGCTTGAATCGGCTCATTCGGCACCATCAGCTCGATTCAGCTCGATTTGGCTTGAATCACTTCGATTCGGCTTGTTTCAACTCAATTCGACTTGGTTCAGCCTTATTCGGCTCGATTCGACTCTTTTCTACTCTAGTTTTCTCTATGGAACTCCATTCGACTCCATTCTACTCTATTCTGTTCTACCCTACCCTACTCTAATCTATTCTAATGGATTCGATGGGACGCTATTCGACGCGATTCATCACGTTTTGTTTCCATTGGGCTCGATTCGGCTAGAATTGGCTCTATTCAGCTCTATTCTGCACTATTTCACTCTATTTGACTCTACTCTTCTCTGCTCTACCGTACTGTGCTATCTTCTCTTCCTTCTATTATGTACTGTTCTATTCTATTCTGTTCTACCCTCCCAGCCGCTCCCCTCCCCTTCTCTAATCTTTGATTCTGTTCGAGTCATCGCATTTTCACGCCATTCGACCCGATTAGGCTTGAATCAGGTCAATTCGCTTCGAGTCGGTTCGATTGGGCTCCATTTGGCTCCATTCAGCTCCAATGGCATCGATTCTGCTGGATTCTGCTCGATTAGGCCCTCTTTGGCCCTATTCGGCCCAACTATGCTCTATTCGACTCTTTTCTACTCTATTCGTCTCGAGTCGGCTCCGTTCTAATCCATTCCACACCATTCTGCACTATTCTCCTCTATTCTCGTCTACCCTTCCCTACCCTAATCTATTCGAATGGATTCGATTTGACCCGATTCGAAGCGATTCAACGCGATTCATCTTGTTTTGTCTCCATTCGCCTCAATTCGGCTATGTTCTGCACTATCTGACTCTTTCCTACTCTATTCTATTCTGCTGGATTCTTTCTCTTCTGTTCTGTTCTCTCCTATTCTGTTGGACTCTGTTCTATCCTGCCCTACCCAACCCTACTGCACCGCACCCAAACCCACCCTACTTGAATCTATTTGATTCAATTCGATTCACTTCGACGCGATTGGACAGGATTTGACGGGATTCGACAAGGTCTGAAGGCATTTGACGGGATTCAAAGAGATTAGGCGAGATTCCATACGATTCGACGTGATTCAGCAGAATTCTAGGAGATTGGACGCAATTCGAAGTTATTGGACGTGATGGGGCGTGATTCGTCGTGATTCGACGACATTCGATGCAATCCGATGCGATACGAAGCGATTCGACCCGGTCCGACACAAAACGATGTGATTTGATGCGATTCGACGTGATTCGATGTGATTCGACGCTATTCAGTGCCAGTCGGCGTGATTCTGCTTGATTCAGCTCGATTAGGTGCGAATCGGCTCTATATGGCTCCTTTACGTCTCTATTCGGCTCCATTCAGCTCTGTTTTCTCTATTCGTCTCTATTTGGCCTATTCGTCTCTAATCGACTCTATTCGAGTCTATTCGACCCTACTCTTTTCTACTCTATTCTATTCCTTCTATTCTGTTCTAATCTCTTCTAGTCTACTCTACTCTACTCTATTCTATTCCACCCTCCTCTCCCCTTCTCTAATCTAGACGTTTGGATTGCATTGGATGCATTGAACGGGATTCGACGTGATTAAGCTTGAATCAGCTCGATTCTATTCCGTTTGGCTCTATTCGGTTCGTTTGGCTTGAATTGCTTCGATTCTGCTCAATTCCGCCTCTTTCGGCCCTATTCTGCTCTATTCGACTCTTCTCTACTCTTTTTGTCTCTATTTGACTCCATTCTACTCCATTCTATTTATTCCACACCATTCTACACTATTCTGCTCTACTCTAGCCTACACCACTCTAATTTACTCGAATCGATTAGACGTGATTCCTCTCATTTCGACTCCATTCGGCTCTATTCAGCTGTATTCGAGTCTACCCTATTATACACGAGCCTACTCTATCGTACTCTAGTCTACTCTTCTCTATTTTCTTTCTTCTTCCTATGCTGTTCTCTTCTTTTCTACTCTATTCTACCCTACCCTATGCTACCCAACTCTACTCTATTCTAATCCATTGGATTGGATTGGATTCAACCCATTTGGACACGATTCGGCTCAGTTTGGCTCTATTTAGCTCCGTTCGAATCTATTCTACTCTACTCTGTTTCCCTCTACGCTACTCTAGCCTACTATTTTCTGTATTCGTTCTGTATTGTTCTGTTCTCTTCTAGTCTCTTCTGTTTTATTCTATGCTACTCTACTCTATTCCACCCTGCCATACCCGAACCTCCCCTACTCTAATCTGTTCAATTCGATTCCATGAATTTGGACACGATTCAGGTCGAATTGGTTCGATTCATGTCCATTCGGCTCCATTTGGCTCGAAGAGTGTCGATTCAACTGGATTAGGCTCAATTCGGCTCCATTAGGCTCGATTTACTGGATTTGGCTCAATTCAGCTCAATTCAGCTCGATTCGGCCCTCTTCGGCCCTCTTCAGCACTATTCGGCTCTATTCGGCTCTTTTCGACTCCTTTCGACTCCATTCGATTGTGTTGCACAGCATTCTACTCCACTCAACACTATTTTACTCTACCCTACCCTAATTGACTGGAATTGGTTCGAGGGGATTCAACGCGATTTGCCTTGTTTCTTCTCCATTTGGCTCGCTTCGACTCTATTCGACTCTGTTCTACTCTACACTATTCTGCTCTGCTCTAACCTTTTGGACTCGATTCTCTTGTATTCTTTTTATTCTCTTTTACTGTGTTCAATTCTCTTCTACTCTATTTTAACCAACCCTACTCTAATCTATTCCACTGGATTCGATTCCACGCATTTCGATGCGATTCGGCTCCAATCGGCTCCGTTGCACTCCATTCATCCCTCTTGGGCTCTCATCGGTTCGATTCAGTTCTAATCGGCTCCATTTCGCCCTGGTCAGTTCTATTCAGCTTGAATAGGCTCTATTCAACTCTATATGGCTCTATGAGTCTACTCAACTCTATTATCTCTTTTCAACTCCATTCTACACCATTCTACTCCATCCGACTGTATTCTTCTCTATTCTATTGTCTTGTACTCTACCCTTCTCTAGTCTATTCTAATCGATTCGATTGGATTGGACTTGAATGGATGGGATTCAATGCAATTCAACGGGATTCGACGCGATCCAGCATGATTCCGCGGGATTCGGCGCCATTCATCTTGATTTCTATCACGTTGGGTCTTTTGGGCTCTATTTTGCTCTAGTCGGCAATATTCAACTCTATTCTTCTAGACTCTGCACTACTCGACCCTATTCTAGTCTTTCAGTTCTCTTCTATCCTGTTCTGTTCTACTGCATTTTGGTCTATCCTACCCTACTCTAACTTAGCCTACTGCAATCTGTTCTATTCTATTCAACAGACTTGAAGGGGATTCGACCTGATTCAGGTCCTATCGGCTCGAATCAGCTCCTTTTTGTGCGAATTCAACTCGATTCGGTTGGACTTGGCCCTTTTCCTCTCTATTCGGCTCTTTTCGGCAGGATTTGACTCGATTTGACTCTAGTCTACTCTTCTCTATTCTTTCTGGTCTATTCTAATCTATTCTTTTCTACCCTACCCTACCCTCATCTTACCTGCCCTACACTAAACTATTGGATTGGATTCGACACTTTTCAACGCGATTCGACATGATTCTTCTCGATTCACCTCGAATTTGGTGGATTCGGCTGCATTCAGCTCTCTTTGGCTCTATTCAACTCTATTGGACTCTATTCTACTGTACTCGTCTCTACTTCATTCTATTCGATTCTTTCTCTTGTGTTCTGTTCTGTTTTAGTCTAACCCCTCCTACTCTACCCTCCTCTACTCTAATCGATTCGATTCAATGCCTTTCAAGGCGATTCCATGGGATTAGGCTTGAATTGGCTTGATTTAGCTCGATTTGGCTTGAATCGGGTCAATTTGGCTCGATTCTGCTCGATTCAGCATCATTAGGCTCGACCCAAACTTATCCGGCCCTGTTCAGCTCTATTCAACTCTTTTCTACTTTATTCGTCTCTATTTGGCTCCATTCGACTCCATTCCACACCATTCTACTCTGTTCGACTCCATTCTACACTATTCTATTCTCTTCTCCCCCACCCTACTCTACTCTAATCTATTCGATTCATGGAGATTTGTCTCATTTCCTCTCCATTCGACTCGATTCAGCTCGAATTGGATCTATTCATCTCTATTCTGCACTACTCGACTCTGACTATTCTACTCCACTCTACTCCATTCTACTCTTTGTATTCTCTTCTCTTCTACTCTATGCTTCTCTAGTCTATTCCTCTGTGCCCTACCCTATTGAATCCCAGCCTAACCTACACTACTCTAAGCTGTTCTATTGAATTCGATTGCATTCGATTCGACCCGATTGGACACAATTGGACGGGATTCGGTGAGATTTCATGAGATTCAATGGGTTTTGGTGGGATTGGATGGACTTCGACGAGATTCGATGCAATAGGGTGTGATTAGGTGCGATTTGGCTCGATCTAGCTTGGCTCATTTTCTGTGTCTCTATTTGGCTCATTCCAGCTCCATTCAGCTCCATTCAGCTCGAATCTGGTCGATTTGACTTGATCGGGCTCGATTGGGCTCGATTGGGCTCGACTCAGCCCTATACGTCCCTATTCGGTGCTATTCCGCTCTATTCGACTCTTTTCTAGTCGATTCATCTCGGTTTGACTGCATTTGACTCCATTCCACACCATTCTACGCTCTTCTATTCGACAGAACCCTATCCCGCCCTAGTCTTTCCTCATCTAGTCTCTTCTTTTCGATTCTGTTGTATTGGATTCTCGTTTTCTCTTTTCTCTATTCCATCCTATGCTACTCTACCATACCCTACACGAAACTAAGCTATCCTGACTTATCCTCTTCTATTCTATTGGATTCTGTTTTCTCTGTTCTACCGTATGCTACCCTACCTTATGACACCCTACTGGACCATACCCTACTCCATAAAAAAAGGGGTACTCAAGAAGGGTACTAGTTTGGAAAAGGGACTACCTAAGGCAAGGGGACTAGTTCGGGCTACTAGTTAGGGCCACTGTACTAGTTAAGAGTACTAGTTAATGGACGGGTACTAGTTAAGGCTACTAGGAAGGCAAGGTACAAGTGAAGGCTACTACTTCAGGCAAGCGTATTAGTTTAGGCTACTAGTTGATGCAAGGGTACAAGTTCATACTACTAATTAAGGCCCGGGTACTAGTTAAGGCAACTGGTCAAGGCAAGGGTAGTAGCTATGGGTAGCGATAAGGCCAGGGTACTAGTTAAGACTACTAGTTAATGCCAGGGTACTAGTTGAGGCAAGGGTCCTAGTGACGGCCAGGGTACTAGTTAAGGCTGGGCTACTAGTCCATGCAAGGCTACTACTTCAGGGTACTAGTTAAGGTTTGGCTACTAGTTAAGAGGACTAGTAAGGCAAGGGTAGATGTTAAGACTGTTCCTTAAGGCAAGGTGACTCGTTAGGGGTACTAGTTACCACAAGGCTTCTAGTTCAGAATACTAGTTAGGGCCACTGTACTAGTTCAGAGTACTAGTTAAGGCTACTAGGAAGGCAAGGAACGAGTTTAGGCCACTACTTCAGGCAAGAGTACTCGTGTTGTCGACTAGTCGATGCAAGGGTACATGTTCATACTACTGGCTAAGTCCAGGGTGCTAGTTAAGGCAACTGGTTAAGGCAAGGGTAGTAGTTATGGGTACCGATAAGGCCAGGCTACTAGTTAATGCAAGGGTACTAGTTAAGGGGACTTGTTGAGGCAAGGATAGCCACTAAGACTGTTCCTTAAGGCAAGGCTCCTGGTTAAGGGTACTAGTTAGGACAAGGCTACCAGTTCAGGAGACTAGTTAGGGGCACTGTACTAGTTAAGAGTACTAGTAAAGGCACGGGTGCTAGTTAAGGCTGCTAGTTAAGGCAAGGTACAAATTCAGGCCACTGCTTAAGGCAAGAGTCCTAGTTAAGGCTACTAGTTGATGCAAGAATACAAGTGAATACTACTAGTTAAGGCCAGGGTCCTAGTTAAGGCAACTGGTTACGGCAAGGGTAGTAGTTCTGGGTACTGATACGGCCAGGGTACTAGTTCAGACTACTAGTGAATGCGAGGGTACTAGTTAAGGGTACTACTTAAGGCTGCCAGTGAAGGCCAGGGTCTGAGTTAAGGCTACTGGAGAAGGCCAGGGTACCAGTGAAGGCAAGGCTACTAGTTAAGGGTACTAGTTAAGAGAAGGCTACTAGTTCAGGATACGAGTTAGGGGCACTGTACTAGTTAAGAGTACTAGCTAAGGCACGAGTACTAGTTCAGCCCACTACTTAAGGCAAGAGTCCTAGTTAAGGCTACTCTTTGATGCAAGTTTACAAGTTGATATTTCTAGTTAAGGCCAGGGTCCTAGTTAAGGCAACTGGTTAAGGCAAGGGTACTAGTTAAGGCAAGGCTACTAGTTAGGGGTAGTAGGGAAGGCTTGGCCACTAGTTAAGGGTACTAGTAAGGCAAGGGCAGATGTTAAGACTATTACTTAAAGCAAGGCTACAAGTTCAGGGTACTAATTCAGACAAGGCTACTAGTTCAGGCTACTCGTTATGGCCGCTGTACTAGTTCAGAGTACTACTTAAGGCACAGGTACTAGTTAAGGATACTAGTTCAGGCAAGGTCCAAGTGAAGGCTACTACTTAAGGCAAGACGACTAGTTTAGGCTACCAGTGGATTCAAGGGTACAAGTGAATACTACGAGTTAAGACCAGGGTACCAGTTAAGGCAGCTGGTTAAGGCCAGGGTAGGACTTATGGGGACTGAGAAGGCCAGGTACTAGTTAAGACAACTAGTTCATGCGAGGGTACTAGTGAAGGGTACTAGTTGAGGCAAGGCTACTAGTGAAGGCCAGGGTACTAGTGAAGGCTACTGGTGAAGGCCAGGGTACTAGTTAAGGCAGGGCTACTAGTTCAGGGTACTGGTAAGGCAAGGGCAGACATTAAGACTATTACTTAAGGCAAGGCTACTAGTTAAGGGTACTAGTTCAGACAAGGCTACTAGTTCAGGATACTAGTTAAGGCAAGGGGACTAGTTCAGATTCAGAATTTAGGGTACTTGTCAGGGCAAGGGTACTCTTCAAGGCTAGTTGTCTAGCCTACTGATCTATACCACTAGTCTGACTAGTCCAGCTGTCTTGTCTAGGCTACTACTCTAGACTTCTCTTGTCTACTCTACTCTAGTCTACTTTCGTCTACCCTAGTCTACCCTAGCAAAAACCACCCTACCCTAACCTTTTTGAATCTATTCAATTGGATTCGATTCAAAGCATTTCAATGTGATTGGACGCGATGAGGCTTGAATCGGCTCATTCGGCACCATCAGCTCGATTCAGCTCGATTTGGCTTGAATCACTTCGATTCGGCTTGTTTCAACTCAATTCGACTTGGTTCAGCCTTATTCGGCTCGATTCGACTCTTTTCTACTCTAGTTTTCTCTATGGAACTCCATTCGACTCCATTCTACTCTATTCTGTTCTACCCTACCCTACTCTAATCTATTCTAATGGATTCGATGGGACGCTATTCGACGCGATTCATCACGTTTTGTTTCCATTGGGCTCGATTCGGCTAGAATTGGCTCTATTCAGCTCTATTCTGCACTATTTCACTCTATTCGACTCTACTCTTCTCTGCTCTACCGTACTGTGCTATCTTCTCTTCCTTCTATTATGTACTGTTCTATTCTATTCTGTTCTACCCTCCCAGCCGCTCCCCTCCCCTTCTCTAATCTTTGATTCTGTTCGAGTCATCGCATTTTCACGCCATTCGACCCGATTAGGCTTGAATCAGGTCAATTCGCTTCGAGTCGGTTCGATTGGGCTCCATTTGGCTCCATTCAGCTCCAATGGCATCGATTCTGCTGGATTCTGCTCGATTAGGCCCTCTTTGGCCCTATTCGGCCCAACTATGCTCTATTCGACTCTTTTCTACTCTATTCGTCTCGAGTCGGCTCCGTTCTAATCCATTCCACACCATTCTGCACTATTCTCCTCTATTCTCGTCTACCCTTCCCTACCCTAATCTATTCGAATGGATTCGATTTGACCCGATTCGAAGCGATTCAACGCGATTCATCTTGTTTTGTCTCCATTCGCCTCAATTCGGCTATGTTCTGCACTATCTGACTCTTTCCTACTCTATTCTATTCTGCTGGATTCTTTCTCTTCTGTTCTGTTCTCTCCTATTCTGTTGGACTCTGTTCTATCCTGCCCTACCCAACCCTACTGCACCGCACCCAAACCCACCCTACTTGAATCTATTTGATTCAATTCGATTCACTTCGACGCGATTGGACAGGATTTGACGGGATTCGACAAGGTCTGAAGGCATTTGACGGGATTCAAAGAGATTAGGCGAGATTCCATACGATTCGACGTGATTCAGCAGAATTCTAGGAGATTGGACGCAATTCGAAGTTATTGGACGTGATGGGGCGTGATTCGTCGTGATTCGACGACATTCGATGCAATCCGATGCGATACGAAGCGATTCGACCCGGTCCGACACAAAACGATGTGATTTGATGCGATTCGACGTGATTCGATGTGATTCGACGCTATTCAGTGCCAGTCGGCGTGATTCTGCTTGATTCAGCTCGATTAGGTGCGAATCGGCTCTATATGGCTCCTTTACGTCTCTATTCGGCTCCATTCAGCTCTGTTTTCTCTATTCGTCTCTATTTGGCCTATTCGTCTCTAATCGACTCTATTCGAGTCTATTCGACCCTACTCTTTTCTACTCTATTCTATTCCTTCTATTCTGTTCTAATCTCTTCTAGTCTACTCTACTCTACTCTATTCTATTCCACCCTCCTCTCCCCTTCTCTAATCTAGACGTTTGGATTGCATTGGATGCATTGAACGGGATTCGACGTGATTAAGCTTGAATCAGCTCGATTCTATTCCGTTTGGCTCTATTCGGTTCGTTTGGCTTGAATTGCTTCGATTCTGCTCAATTCCGCCTCTTTCGGCCCTATTCTGCTCTATTCGACTCTTCTCTACTCTTTTTGTCTCTATTTGACTCCATTCTACTCCATTCTATTTATTCCACACCATTCTACACTATTCTGCTCTACTCTAGCCTACACCACTCTAATTTACTCGAATCGATTAGACGTGATTCCTCTCATTTCGACTCCATTCGGCTCTATTCAGCTGTATTCGAGTCTACCCTATTATACACGAGCCTACTCTATCGTACTCTAGTCTACTCTTCTCTATTTTCTTTCTTCTTCCTATGCTGTTCTCTTCTTTTCTACTCTATTCTACCCTACCCTATGCTACCCAACTCTACTCTATTCTAATCCATTGGATTGGATTGGATTCAACCCATTTGGACACGATTCGGCTCAGTTTGGCTCTATTTAGCTCCGTTCGAATCTATTCTACTCTACTCTGTTTCCCTCTACGCTACTCTAGCCTACTATTTTCTGTATTCGTTCTGTATTGTTCTGTTCTCTTCTAGTCTCTTCTGTTTTATTCTATGCTACTCTACTCTATTCCACCCTGCCATACCCGAACCTCCCCTACTCTAATCTGTTCAATTCGATTCCATGAATTTGGACACGATTCAGGTCGAATTGGTTCGATTCATGTCCATTCGGCTCCATTTGGCTCGAAGAGTGTCGATTCAACTGGATTAGGCTCAATTCGGCTCCATTAGGCTCGATTTACTGGATTTGGCTCAATTCAGCTCAATTCAGCTCGATTCGGCCCTCTTCGGCCCTCTTCAGCACTATTCGGCTCTATTCGGCTCTTTTCGACTCCTTTCGACTCCATTCGATTGCGTTGCACAGCATTCTACTCCACTCAACACTATTTTACTCTACCCTACCCTAATTGACTGGAATTGGTTCGAGGGGATTCAACGCGATTTGCCTTGTTTCTTCTCCATTTGGCTCGCTTCGACTCTATTCGACTCTGTTCTACTCTACACTATTCTGCTCTGCTCTAACCTTTTGGACTCGATTCTCTTGTATTCTTTTTATTCTCTTTTACTGTGTTCAATTCTCTTCTACTCTATTTTAACCAACCCTACTCTAATCTATTCCACTGGATTCGATTCCACGCATTTCGATGCGATTCGGCTCCAATCGGCTCCGTTGCACTCCATTCATCCCTCTTGGGCTCTCATCGGTTCGATTCAGTTCTAATCGGCTCCATTTCGCCCTGGTCAGTTCTATTCAGCTTGAATAGGCTCTATTCAACTCTATATGGCTCTATGAGTCTACTCAACTCTATTATCTCTTTTCAACTCCATTCTACACCATTCTACTCCATCCGACTGTATTCTTCTCTATTCTATTGTCTTGTACTCTACCCTTCTCTAGTCTATTCTAATCGATTCGATTGGATTGGACTTGAATGGATGGGATTCAATGCAATTCAACGGGATTCGACGCGATCCAGCATGATTCCGCGGGATTCGGCGCCATTCATCTTGATTTCTATCACGTTGGGTCTTTTGGGCTCTATTTTGCTCTAGTCGGCAATATTCAACTCTATTCTTCTAGACTCTGCACTACTCGACCCTATTCTAGTCTTTCAGTTCTCTTCTATCCTGTTCTGTTCTACTGCATTTTGGTCTATCCTACCCTACTCTAACTTAGCCTACTGCAATCTGTTCTATTCTATTCAACAGACTTGAACGGGATTCGACCTGATTCAGGTCCTATCGGCTCGAATCAGCTCCTTTTTGTGCGAATTCAACTCGATTCGGTTGGACTTGGCCCTTTTCCTCTCTATTCGGCTCTTTTCGGCAGGATTTGACTCGATTTGACTCTAGTCTACTCTTCTCTATTCTTTCTGGTCTATTCTAATCTATTCTTTTCTACCCTACCCTACCCTCATCTTACCTGCCCTACACTAAACTATTGGATTGGATTCGACACTTTTCAACGCGATTCGACATGATTCTTCTCGATTCACCTCGAATTTGGTGGATTCGGCTGCATTCAGCTCTCTTTGGCTCTATTCAACTCTATTGGACTCTATTCTACTGTACTCGTCTCTACTTCATTCTATTCGATTCTTTCTCTTGTGTTCTGTTCTGTTTTAGTCTAACCCCTCCTACTCTACCCTCCTCTACTCTAATCGATTCGATTCAATGCCTTTCAAGGCGATTCCATGGGATTAGGCTTGAATTGGCTTGATTTAGCTCGATTTGGCTTGAATCGGGTCAATTTGGCTCGATTCTGCTCGATTCAGCATCATTAGGCTCGACCCAAACTTATCCGGCCCTGTTCAGCTCTATTCAACTCTTTTCTACTTTATTCGTCTCTATTTGGCTCCATTCGACTCCATTCCACACCATTCTACTCTGTTCGACTCCATTCTACACTATTCTATTCTCTTCTCCCCCACCCTACTCTACTCTAATCTATTCGATTCATGGAGATTTGTCTCATTTCCTCTCCATTCGACTCGATTCAGCTCGAATTGGATCTATTCATCTCTATTCTGCACTACTCGACTCTGACTATTCTACTCCACTCTACTCCATTCTACTCTTTGTATTCTCTTCTCTTCTACTCTATGCTTCTCTAGTCTATTCCTCTGTGCCCTACCCTATTGAATCCCAGCCTAACCTACACTACTCTAAGCTGTTCTATTGAATTCGATTGCATTCGATTCGACCCGATTGGACACAATTGGACGGGATTCGGTGAGATTTCATGAGATTCAATGGGTTTTGGTGGGATTGGATGGACTTCGACGAGATTCGATGCAATAGGGTGTGATTAGGTGCGATTTGGCTCGATCTAGCTTGGCTCATTTTCTGTGTCTCTATTTGGCTCATTCCAGCTCCATTCAGCTCCATTCAGCTCGAATCTGGTCGATTTGACTTGATCGGGCTCGATTGGGCTCGATTGGGCTCGACTCAGCCCTATACGTCCCTATTCGGTGCTATTCCGCTCTATTCGACTCTTTTCTAGTCGATTCATCTCGGTTGGACTGCATTTGACTCCATTCCACACCATTCTACGCTCTTCTATTCGACAGAACCCTATCCCGCCCTAGTCTTTCCTCATCTAGTCTGTTCTTTTCGATTCTGTTGTATTGGATTCTCGTTTTCTCTTTTCTCTATTCCATCCTATGCTACTCTACCATACCCTACACGAAACTAAGCTATCCTGACTTATCCTCTTCTATTCTATTGGATTCTGTTTTCTCTGTTCTACCGTATGCTACCCTACCTTATGACACCCTACTGGACCATACCCTACTCCATAAAAAAAGGGGTACTCAAGAAGGGTACTAGTTTGGAAAAGGGACTACCTAAGGCAAGGGGACTAGTTCGGGCTACTAGTTAGGGCCACTGTACTAGTTAAGAGTACTAGTTAATGGACGGGTACTAGTTAAGGCTACTAGGAAGGCAAGGTACAAGTGAAGGCTACTACTTCAGGCAAGCGTATTAGTTTAGGCTACTAGTTGATGCAAGGGTACAAGTTCATACTACTAATTAAGGCCCGGGTACTAGTTAAGGCAACTGGTCAAGGCAAGGGTAGTAGCTATGGGTAGCGATAAGGCCAGGGTACTAGTTAAGACTACTAGTTAATGCCAGGGTACTAGTTGAGGCAAGGGTCCTAGTGACGGCCAGGGTACTAGTTAAGGCTGGGCTACTAGTCCATGCAAGGCTACTACTTCAGGGTACTAGTTAAGGTTTGGCTACTAGTTAAGAGGACTAGTAAGGCAAGGGTAGACGTTAAGACTGTTCCTTAAGGCAAGGTGACTCGTTAGGGGTACTAGTTACCACAAGGCTTCTAGTTCAGAATACTAGTTAGGGCCACTGTACTAGTTCAGAGTACTAGTTAAGGCTACTAGGAAGGCAAGGAACGAGTTTAGGCCACTACTTCAGGCAAGAGTACTAGTGTTGTCGACTAGTCGATGCAAGGGTACATGTTCATACTACTGGCTAAGTCCAGGGTGCTAGTTAAGGCAACTGGTTAAGGCAAGGGTAGTAGTTATGGGTACCGATAAGGCCAGGCTACTAGTTAATGCAAGGGTACTAGTTAAGGGGACTTGTTGAGGCAAGGATAGCCATTAAGACTATTCCTTAAGGCAAGGCTCCTGGTTAAGGGTACTAGTTAGGACAAGGCTACCAGTTCAGGAGACTAGTTAGGGGCACTGTACTAGTTAAGAGTACTAGTAAAGGCACGGGTGCTAGTTAAGGCTGCTAGTTAAGGCAAGGTACAAATTCAGGCCACTGCTTAAGGCAAGAGTCCTAGTTAAGGCTACTAGTTGATGCAAGAATACAAGTGAATACTACTAGTTAAGGCCAGGGTCCTAGTTAAGGCAACTGGTTACGGCAAGGGTAGTAGTTCTGGGTACTGATACGGCCAGGGTACTAGTTCAGACTACTAGTGAATGCGAGGGTACTAGTTAAGGGTACTACTTAAGGCTGCCAGTGAAGGCCAGGGTCTGAGTTAAGGTTACTGGAGAAGGCCAGGGTACCAGTGAAGGCAAGGCTACTAGTTAAGGGTACTAGTTAAGAGAAGGCTACTAGTTCAGGATACGAGTTAGGGGCACTGTACTAGTTAAGAGTACTAGCTAAGGCACGAGTACTAGTTCAGCCCACTACTTAAGGCAAGAGTCCTAGTTAAGGCTACTCTTTGATGCAAGTTTACAAGTTGATATTTCTAGTTAAGGCCAGGGTCCTAGTTAAGGCAACTGGTTAAGGCAAGGGTACTAGTTAAGGCAAGGCTACTAGTTAGGGGTAGTAGGGAAGGCTTGGCCACTAGTTAAGGGTACTAGTAAGGCAAGGGCAGATGTTAAGACTATTACTTAAAGCAAGGCTACAAGTTCAGGGTACTAATTCAGACAAGGCTACTAGTTCAGGCTACTCGTTATGGCCGCTGTACTAGTTCAGAGTACTACTTAAGGCACAGGTACTAGTTAAGGATACTAGTTCAGGCAAGGTCCAAGTGAAGGCTACTACTTAAGGCAAGACGACTAGTTTAGGCTACCAGTGGATTCAAGGGTACAAGTGAATACTACGAGTTAAGACCAGGGTACCAGTTAAGGCAGCTGGTTAAGGCCAGGGTAGGACTTATGGGGACTGAGAAGGCCAGGTACTAGTTAAGACAACTAGTTCATGCGAGGGTACTAGTGAAGGGTACTAGTTGAGGCAAGGCTACTAGTGAAGGCCAGGGTACTAGTGAAGGCTACTGGTGAAGGCCAGGGTACTAGTTAAGGCAGGGCTACTAGTTCAGGGTACTGGTAAGGCAAGGGTAGACATTAAGACTATTACTTAAGGCAAGGCTACTAGTTAAGGGTACTAGTTCAGACAAGGCTACTAGTTCAGGATACTAGTTAAGGCAAGGGGACTAGTTCAGATTCAGAATTTAGGGTACTTGTCAGGGCAAGGGTACTCTTCAAGGCTAGTTGTCTAGCCTACTGATCTATACCACTAGTCTGACTAGTCCAGCTGTCTTGTCTAGGCTACTACTCTAGACTTCTCTTGTCTACTCTACTCTAGTCTACTTTCGTCTACCCTAGTCTACCCTATCAAAAACCACCCTACCCTAACCTTTTTGAATCTATTCAATTGGATTCGATTCAAAGCATTTCAATGTGATTGGACGCGATGAGGCTTGAATCGGCTCATTCGGCACCATCAGCTCGATTCAGCTCGATTTGGCTTGAATCACTTCGATTCGGCTTGTTTCAACTCAATTCGACTTGGTTGAGCCTTATTCGGCTCGATTCGACTCTTTTCTACTCTAGTTTTCTCTATGCAACTCCATTCGACTCCATTCTACTCTATTCTGTTCTACCCTACCCTACTCTAATCTATTCTAATGGATTCGATGGGACGCTATTCGACGCGATTCATCACGTTTTGTTTCCATTGGGCTCGATTCGGCTAGAATTGGCTCTATTCAGCTCTATTCTGCACTATTTCACTCTATTCGACTCTACTCTTCTCTGCTCTACCGTACTGTGCTATCTTCTCTTCCTTCTATTATGTACTGTTCTATTCTATTCTGTTCTACCCTCCCAGCCGCTCCCCTCCCCTTCTCTAATCTTTGATTCTGTTCGAGTCATCGCATTTTCACGCCATTCGACCCGATTAGGCTTGAATCAGGTCAATTCGCTTCGAGTCGGTTCGATTGGGCTCCATTTGGCTCCATTCAGCTCCAATGGCATCGATTCTGCTGGATTCTGCTCGATTAGGCCCTCTTTGGCCCTATTCGGCCCAACTATGCTCTATTCGACTCTTTTCTACTCTATTCGTCTCGAGTCGGCTCCGTTCTAATCCATTCCACACCATTCTGCACTATTCTCCTCTATTCTCGTCTACCCTTCCCTACCCTAATCTATTCGAATGGATTCGATTTGACCCGATTCGAAGCGATTCAACGCGATTCATCTTGTTTTGTCTCCATTCGCCTCAATTCGGCTATGTTCTGCACTATCTGACTCTTTCCTACTCTATTCTATTCTGCTGGATTCTTTCTCTTCTGTTCTGTTCTCTCCTATTCTGTTGGACTCTGTTCTATCCTGCCCTACCCAACCCTACTGCACCGCACCCAAACCCACCCTACTTGAATCTATTTGATTCAATTCGATTCACTTCGACGCGATTGGACAGGATTTGACGGGATTCGACAAGGTCCGAAGGCATTTGACGGGATTCAAAGAGATTAGGCGAGATTCCATACGATTCGACGTGATTCAGCAGAATTCTAGGAGATTGGACGCAATTCGAAGTTATTGGACGTGATGGGGCGTGATTCGTCGTGATTCGACGACATTCGATGCAATCCGATGCGATACGAAGCGATTCGACCCGGTCCGACACAAAACGATGTGATTTGATGCGATTCGACGTGATTCGATGTGATTCGACGCTATTCAGTGCCAGTCGGCGTGATTCTGCTTGATTCAGCTCGATTAGGTGCGAATCGGCTCTATATGGCTCCTTTACGTCTCGATTCGGCTCCATTCAGCTCTGTTTTCTCTATTCGTCTCTATTTGGCCTATTCGTCTCTAATCGACTCTATTCGAGTCTATTCGACCCTACTCTTTTCTACTCTATTCTATTCCTTCTATTCTGTTCTAATCTCTTCTAGTCTACTCTACTCTACTCTATTCTATTCCACCCTCCTCTCCCCTTCTCTAATCTAGACGTTTGGATTGCATTGGATGCATTGAACGGGATTCGACGTGATTAAGCTTGAATCAGCTCGATTCTATTCCGTTTGGCTCTATTCGGTTCGTTTGGCTTGAATTGCTTCGATTCTGCTCAATTCCGCCTCTTTCGGCCCTATTCTGCTCTATTCGACTCTTCTCTACTCTTTTTGTCTCTATTTGACTCCATTCTACTCCATTCTATTTATTCCACACCATTCTACACTATTCTGCTCTACTCTAGCCTACACCACTCTAATTTACTCGAATCGATTAGACGTGATTCCTCTCATTTCGACTCCATTCGGCTCTATTCAGCTGTATTCGAGTCTACCCTATTATACACGAGCCTACTCTATCGTACTCTAGTCTACTCTTCTCTATTTTCTTTCTTCTTCCTATGCTGTTCTCTTCTTTTCTACTCTATTCTACCCTACCCTATGCTACCCAACTCTACTCTATTCTAATCCATTGGATTGGATTGGATTCAACCCATTTGGACACGATTCGGCTCAGTTTGGCTCTATTTAGCTCCGTTCGAATCTATTCTACTCTACTCTGTTTCCCTCTACGCTACTCTAGCCTACTATTTTCTGTATTCGTTCTGTATTGTTCTGTTCTCTTCTAGTCTCTTCTGTTTTATTCTATGCTACTCTACTCTATTCCACCCTGCCATACCCGAACCTCCCCTACTCTAATCTGTTCAATTCGATTCCATGAATTTGGACACGATTCAGGTCGAATTGGTTCGATTCATGTCCATTCGGCTCCATTTGGCTCGAAGAGTGTCGATTCAACTGGATTAGGCTCAATTCGGCTCCATTAGGCTCGATTTACTGGATTTGGCTCAATTCAGCTCAATTCAGCTCGATTCGGCCCTCTTCGGCCCTCTTCAGCACTATTCGGCTCTATTCGGCTCTTTTCGACTCCTTTCGACTCCATTCGATTGCGTTGCACAGCATTCTACTCCACTCAACACTATTTTACTCTACCCTACCCTAATTGACTGGAATTGGTTCGAGGGGATTCAACGCGATTTGCCTTGTTTCTTCTCCATTTGGCTCGCTTCGACTCTATTCGACTCTGTTCTACTCTACACTATTCTGCTCTGCTCTAACCTTTTGGACTCGATTCTCTTGTATTCTTTTTATTCTCTTTTACTGTGTTCAATTCTCTTCTACTCTATTTTAACCAACCCTACTCTAATCTATTCCACTGGATTCGATTCCACGCATTTCGATGCGATTCGGCTCCAATCGGCTCCGTTGCACTCCATTCATCCCTCTTGGGCTCTCATCGGTTCGATTCAGTTCTAATCGGCTCCATTTCGCCCTGGTCAGTTCTATTCAGCTTGAATAGGCTCTATTCAACTCTATATGGCTCTATGAGTCTACTCAACTCTATTATCTCTTTTCAACTCCATTCTACACCATTCTACTCCATCCGACTGTATTCTTCTCTATTCTATTGTCTTGTACTCTACCCTTCTCTAGTCTATTCTAATCGATTCGATTGGATTGGACTTGAATGGATGGGATTCAATGCAATTCAACGGGATTCGACGCGATCCAGCATGATTCCGCGGGATTCGGCGCCATTCATCTTGATTTCTATCACGTTGGGTCTTTTGGGCTCTATTTTGCTCTAGTCGGCAATATTCAACTCTATTCTTCTAGACTCTGCACTACTCGACCCTATTCTAGTCTTTCAGTTCTCTTCTATCCTGTTCTGTTCTACTGCATTTTGGTCTATCCTACCCTACTCTAACTTAGCCTACTGCAATCTGTTCTATTCTATTCAACAGACTTGAACGGGATTCGACCTGATTCAGGTCCTATCGGCTCGAATCAGCTCCTTTTTGTGCGAATTCAACTCGATTCGGTTGGACTTGGCCCTTTTCCTCTCTATTCGGCTCTTTTCGGCAGGATTTGACTCGATTTGACTCTAGTCTACTCTTCTCTATTCTTTCTGGTCTATTCTAATCTATTCTTTTCTACCCTACCCTACCCTCATCTTACCTGCCCTACACTAAACTATTGGATTGGATTCGACACTTTTCAACGCGATTCGACATGATTCTTCTCGATTCACCTCGAATTTGGTGGATTCGGCTGCATTCAGCTCTCTTTGGCTCTATTCAACTCTATTGGACTCTATTCTACTGTACTCGTCTCTACTTCATTCTATTCGATTCTTTCTCTTGTGTTCTGTTCTGTTTTAGTCTAACCCCTCCTACTCTACCCTCCTCTACTCTAATCGATTCGATTCAATGCCTTTCAAGGCGATTCCATGGGATTAGGCTTGAATTGGCTTGATTTAGCTCGATTTGGCTTGAATCGGGTCAATTTGGCTCGATTCTGCTCGATTCAGCATCATTAGGCTCGACCCAAACTTATCCGGCCCTGTTCAGCTCTATTCAACTCTTTTCTACTTTATTCGTCTCTATTTGGCTCCATTCGACTCCATTCCACACCATTCTACTCTGTTCGACTCCATTCTACACTATTCTATTCTCTTCTCCCCCACCCTACTCTACTCTAATCTATTCGATTCATGGAGATTTGTCTCATTTCCTCTCCATTCGACTCGATTCAGCTCGAATTGGATCTATTCATCTCTATTCTGCACTACTCGACTCTGACTATTCTACTCCACTCTACTCCATTCTACTCTTTGTATTCTCTTCTCTTCTACTCTATGCTTCTCTAGTCTATTCCTCTGTGCCCTACCCTATTGAATCCCAGCCTAACCTACACTACTCTAAGCTGTTCTATTGAATTCGATTGCATTCGATTCGACCCGATTGGACACAATTGGACGGGATTCGGTGAGATTTCATGAGATTCAATGGGTTTTGGTGGGATTGGATGGACTTCGACGAGATTCGATGCAATAGGGTGTGATTAGGTGCGATTTGGCTCGATCTAGCTTGGCTCATTTTCTGTGTCTCTATTTGGCTCATTCCAGCTCCATTCAGCTCCATTCAGCTCGAATCTGGTCGATTTGACTTGATCGGGCTCGATTGGGCTCGATTGGGCTCGACTCAGCCCTATACGTCCCTATTCGGTGCTATTCCGCTCTATTCGACTCTTTTCTAGTCGATTCATCTCGGTTTGACTGCATTTGACTCCATTCCACACCATTCTACGCTCTTCTATTCGACAGAACCCTATCCCGCCCTAGTCTTTCCTCATCTAGTCTGTTCTTTTCGATTCTGTTGTATTGGATTCTCGTTTTCTCTTTTCTCTATTCCATCCTATGCTACTCTACCATACCCTACACGAAACTAAGCTATCCTGACTTATCCTCTTCTATTCTATTGGATTCTGTTTTCTCTGTTCTACCGTATGCTACCCTACCTTATGACACCCTACTGGACCATACCCTACTCCATAAAAAAAGGGGTACTCAAGAAGGGTACTAGTTTGGAAAAGGGACTACCTAAGGCAAGGGGACTAGTTCGGGCTACTAGTTAGGGCCACTGTACTAGTTAAGAGTACTAGTTAATGGACGGGTACTAGTTAAGGCTACTAGGAAGGCAAGGTACAAGTGAAGGCTACTACTTCAGGCAAGCGTATTAGTTTAGGCTACTAGTTGATGCAAGGGTACAAGTTCATACTACTAATTAAGGCCCGGGTACTAGTTAAGGCAACTGGTCAAGGCAAGGGTAGTAGCTATGGGTAGCGATAAGGCCAGGGTACTAGTTAAGACTACTAGTTAATGCCAGGGTACTAGTTGAGGCAAGGGTCCTAGTGACGGCCAGGGTACTAGTTAAGGCTGGGCTACTAGTCCATGCAAGGCTACTACTTCAGGGTACTAGTTAAGGTTTGGCTACTAGTTAAGAGGACTAGTAAGGCAAGGGTAGACGTTAAGACTGTTCCTTAAGGCAAGGTGACTCGTTAGGGGTACTAGTTACCACAAGGCTTCTAGTTCAGAATACTAGTTAGGGCCACTGTACTAGTTCAGAGTACTAGTTAAGGCTACTAGGAAGGCAAGGAACGAGTTTAGGCCACTACTTCAGGCAAGAGTACTCGTGTTGTCGACTAGTCGATGCAAGGGTACATGTTCATACTACTGGCTAAGTCCAGGGTGCTAGTTAAGGCAACTGGTTAAGGCAAGGGTAGTAGTTATGGGTACCGATAAGGCCAGGCTACTAGTTAATGCAAGGGTACTAGTTAAGGGGACTTGTTGAGGCAAGGATAGCCATTAAGACTATTCCTTAAGGCAAGGCTCCTGGTTAAGGGTACTAGTTAGGACAAGGCTACCAGTTCAGGAGACTAGTTAGGGGCACTGTACTAGTTAAGAGTACTAGTAAAGGCACGGGTGCTAGTTAAGGCTGCTAGTTAAGGCAAGGTACAAATTCAGGCCACTGCTTAAGGCAAGAGTCCTAGTTAAGGCTACTAGTTGATGCAAGAATACAAGTGAATACTACTAGTTAAGGCCAGGGTCCTAGTTAAGGCAACTGGTTACGGCAAGGGTAGTAGTTCTGGGTACTGATACGGCCAGGGTACTAGTTCAGACTACTAGTGAATGCGAGGGTACTAGTTAAGGGTACTACTTAAGGCTGCCAGTGAAGGCCAGGGTCTGAGTTAAGGTTACTGGAGAAGGCCAGGGTACCAGTGAAGGCAAGGCTACTAGTTAAGGGTACTAGTTAAGAGAAGGCTACTAGTTCAGGATACGAGTTAGGGGCACTGTACTAGTTAAGAGTACTAGCTAAGGCACGAGTACTAGTTCAGCCCACTACTTAAGGCAAGAGTCCTAGTTAAGGCTACTCTTTGATGCAAGTTTACAAGTTGATATTTCTAGTTAAGGCCAGGGTCCTAGTTAAGGCAACTGGTTAAGGCAAGGGTACTAGTTAAGGCAAGGCTACTAGTTAGGGGTAGTAGGGAAGGCTTGGCCACTAGTTAAGGGTACTAGTAAGGCAAGGGCAGATGTTAAGACTATTACTTAAAGCAAGGCTACAAGTTCAGGGTACTAATTCAGACAAGGCTACTAGTTCAGGCTACTCGTTATGGCCGCTGTACTAGTTCAGAGTACTACTTAAGGCACAGGTACTAGTTAAGGATACTAGTTCAGGCAAGGTCCAAGTGAAGGCTACTACTTAAGGCAAGACGACTAGTTTAGGCTACCAGTGGATTCAAGGGTACAAGTGAATACTACGAGTTAAGACCAGGGTACCAGTTAAGGCAGCTGGTTAAGGCCAGGGTAGGACTTATGGGGACTGAGAAGGCCAGGTACTAGTTAAGACAACTAGTTCATGCGAGGGTACTAGTGAAGGGTACTAGTTGAGGCAAGGCTACTAGTGAAGGCCAGGGTACTAGTGAAGGCTACTGGTGAAGGCCAGGGTACTAGTTAAGGCAGGGCTACTAGTTCAGGGTACTGGTAAGGCAAGGGTAGACATTAAGACTATTACTTAAGGCAAGGCTACTAGTTAAGGGTACTAGTTCAGACAAGGCTACTAGTTCAGGATACTAGTTAAGGCAAGGGGACTAGTTCAGATTCAGAATTTAGGGTACTTGTCAGGGCAAGGGTACTCTTCAAGGCTAGTTGTCTAGCCTACTGATCTATACCACTAGTCTGACTAGTCCAGCTGTCTTGTCTAGGCTACTACTCTAGACTTCTCTTGTCTACTCTACTCTAGTCTACTTTCGTCTACCCTAGTCTACCCTATCAAAAACCACCCTACCCTAACCTTTTTGAATCTATTCAATTGGATTCGATTCAAAGCATTTCAATGTGATTGGACGCGATGAGGCTTGAATCGGCTCATTCGGCACCATCAGCTCGATTCAGCTCGATTTGGCTTGAATCACTTCGATTCGGCTTGTTTCAACTCAATTCGACTTGGTTCAGCCTTATTCGGCTCGATTCGACTCTTTTCTACTCTAGTTTTCTCTATGGAACTCCATTCGACTCCATTCTACTCTATTCTGTTCTACCCTACCCTACTCTAATCTATTCTAATGGATTCGATGGGACGCTATTCGACGCGATTCATCACGTTTTGTTTCCATTGGGCTCGATTCGGCTAGAATTGGCTCTATTCAGCTCTATTCTGCACTATTTCACTCTATTCGACTCTACTCTTCTCTGCTCTACCGTACTGTGCTATCTTCTCTTCCTTCTATTATGTACTGTTCTATTCTATTCTGTTCTACCCTCCCAGCCGCTCCCCTCCCCTTCTCTAATCTTTGATTCTGTTCGAGTCATCGCATTTTCACGCCATTCGACCCGATTAGGCTTGAATCAGGTCAATTCGCTTCGAGTCGGTTCGATTGGGCTCCATTTGGCTCCATTCAGCTCCAATGGCATCGATTCTGCTGGATTCTGCTCGATTAGGCCCTCTTTGGCCCTATTCGGCCCAACTATGCTCTATTCGACTCTTTTCTACTCTATTCGTCTCGAGTCGGCTCCGTTCTAATCCATTCCACACCATTCTGCACTATTCTCCTCTATTCTCGTCTACCCTTCCCTACCCTAATCTATTCGAATGGATTCGATTTGACCCGATTCGAAGCGATTCAACGCGATTCATCTTGTTTTGTCTCCATTCGCCTCAATTCGGCTATGTTCTGCACTATCTGACTCTTTCCTACTCTATTCTATTCTGCTGGATTCTTTCTCTTCTGTTCTGTTCTCTCCTATTCTGTTGGACTCTGTTCTATCCTGCCCTACCCAACCCTACTGCACCGCACCCAAACCCACCCTACTTGAATCTATTTGATTCAATTCGATTCACTTCGACGCGATTGGACAGGATTTGACGGGATTCGACAAGGTCCGAAGGCATTTGACGGGATTCAAAGAGATTAGGCGAGATTCCATACGATTCGACGTGATTCAGCAGAATTCTAGGAGATTGGACGCAATTCGAAGTTATTGGACGTGATGGGGCGTGATTCGTCGTGATTCGACGACATTCGATGCAATCCGATGCGATACGAAGCGATTCGACCCGGTCCGACACAAAACGATGTGATTTGATGCGATTCGACGTGATTCGATGTGATTCGACGCTATTCAGTGCCAGTCGGCGTGATTCTGCTTGATTCAGCTCGATTAGGTGCGAATCGGCTCTATATGGCTCCTTTACGTCTCGATTCGGCTCCATTCAGCTCTGTTTTCTCTATTCGTCTCTATTTGGCCTATTCGTCTCTAATCGACTCTATTCGAGTCTATTCGACCCTACTCTTTTCTACTCTATTCTATTCCTTCTATTCTGTTCTAATCTCTTCTAGTCTACTCTACTCTACTCTATTCTATTCCACCCTCCTCTCCCCTTCTCTAATCTAGACGTTTGGATTGCATTGGATGCATTGAACGGGATTCGACGTGATTAAGCTTGAATCAGCTCGATTCTATTCCGTTTGGCTCTATTCGGTTCGTTTGGCTTGAATTGCTTCGATTCTGCTCAATTCCGCCTCTTTCGGCCCTATTCTGCTCTATTCGACTCTTCTCTACTCTTTTTGTCTCTATTTGACTCCATTCTACTCCATTCTATTTATTCCACACCATTCTACACTATTCTGCTCTACTCTAGCCTACACCACTCTAATTTACTCGAATCGATTAGACGTGATTCCTCTCATTTCGACTCCATTCGGCTCTATTCAGCTGTATTCGAGTCTACCCTATTATACACGAGCCTACTCTATCGTACTCTAGTCTACTCTTCTCTATTTTCTTTCTTCTTCCTATGCTGTTCTCTTCTTTTCTACTCTATTCTACCCTACCCTATGCTACCCAACTCTACTCTATTCTAATCCATTGGATTGGATTGGATTCAACCCATTTGGACACGATTCGGCTCAGTTTGGCTCTATTTAGCTCCGTTCGAATCTATTCTACTCTACTCTGTTTCCCTCTACGCTACTCTAGCCTACTATTTTCTGTATTCGTTCTGTATTGTTCTGTTCTCTTCTAGTCTCTTCTGTTTTATTCTATGCTACTCTACTCTATTCCACCCTGCCATACCCGAACCTCCCCTACTCTAATCTGTTCAATTCGATTCCATGAATTTGGACACGATTCAGGTCGAATTGGTTCGATTCATGTCCATTCGGCTCCATTTGGCTCGAAGAGTGTCGATTCAACTGGATTAGGCTCAATTCGGCTCCATTAGGCTCGATTTACTGGATTTGGCTCAATTCAGCTCGATTCGGCCCTCTTCGGCCCTCTTCAGCACTATTCGGCTCTATTCGGCTCTTTTCGACTCCTTTCGACTCCATTCGATTGCGTTGCACAGCATTCTACTCCACTCAACACTATTTTACTCTACCCTACCCTAATTGACTGGAATTGGTTCGAGGGGATTCAACGCGATTTGCCTTGTTTCTTCTCCATTTGGCTCGCTTCGACTCTATTCGACTCTGTTCTACTCTACACTATTCTGCTCTGCTCTAACCTTTTGGACTCGATTCTCTTGTATTCTTTTTATTCTCTTTTACTGTGTTCAATTCTCTTCTACTCTATTTTAACCAACCCTACTCTAATCTATTCCACTGGATTCGATTCCACGCATTTCGATGCGATTCGGCTCCAATCGGCTCCGTTGCACTCCATTCATCCCTCTTGGGCTCTCATCGGTTCGATTCAGTTCTAATCGGCTCCATTTCGCCCTGGTCAGTTCTATTCAGCTTGAATAGGCTCTATTCAACTCTATATGGCTCTATGAGTCTACTCAACTCTATTATCTCTTTTCAACTCCATTCTACACCATTCTACTCCATCCGACTGTATTCTTCTCTATTCTATTGTCTTGTACTCTACCCTTCTCTAGTCTATTCTAATCGATTCGATTGGATTGGACTTGAATGGATGGGATTCAATGCAATTCAACGGGATTCGACGCGATCCAGCATGATTCCGCGGGATTCGGCGCCATTCATCTTGATTTCTATCACGTTGGGTCTTTTGGGCTCTATTTTGCTCTAGTCGGCAATATTCAACTCTATTCTTCTAGACTCTGCACTACTCGACCCTATTCTAGTCTTTCAGTTCTCTTCTATCCTGTTCTGTTCTACTGCATTTTGGTCTATCCTACCCTACTCTAACTTAGCCTACTGCAATCTGTTCTATTCTATTCAACAGACTTGAACGGGATTCGACCTGATTCAGGTCCTATCGGCTCGAATCAGCTCCTTTTTGTGCGAATTCAACTCGATTCGGTTGGACTTGGCCCTTTTCCTCTCTATTCGGCTCTTTTCGGCAGGATTTGACTCGATTTGACTCTAGTCTACTCTTCTCTATTCTTTCTGGTCTATTCTAATCTATTCTTTTCTACCCTACCCTACCCTCATCTTACCTGCCCTACACTAAACTATTGGATTGGATTCGACACTTTTCAACGCGATTCGACATGATTCTTCTCGATTCACCTCGAATTTGGTGGATTCGGCTGCATTCAGCTCTCTTTGGCTCTATTCAACTCTATTGGACTCTATTCTACTGTACTCGTCTCTACTTCATTCTATTCGATTCTTTCTCTTGTGTTCTGTTCTGTTTTAGTCTAACCCCTCCTACTCTACCCTCCTCTACTCTAATCGATTCGATTCAATGCCTTTCAAGGCGATTCCATGGGATTAGGCTTGAATTGGCTTGATTTAGCTCGATTTGGCTTGAATCGGGTCAATTTGGCTCGATTCTGCTCGATTCAGCATCATTAGGCTCGACCCAAACTTATCCGGCCCTGTTCAGCTCTATTCAACTCTTTTCTACTTTATTCGTCTCTATTTGGCTCCATTCGACTCCATTCCACACCATTCTACTCTGTTCGACTCCATTCTACACTATTCTATTCTCTTCTCCCCCACCCTACTCTACTCTAATCTATTCGATTCATGGAGATTTGTCTCATTTCCTCTCCATTCGACTCGATTCAGCTCGAATTGGATCTATTCATCTCTATTCTGCACTACTCGACTCTGACTATTCTACTCCACTCTACTCCATTCTACTCTTTGTATTCTCTTCTCTTCTACTCTATGCTTCTCTAGTCTATTCCTCTGTGCCCTACCCTATTGAATCCCAGCCTAACCTACACTACTCTAAGCTGTTCTATTGAATTCGATTGCATTCGATTCGACCCGATTGGACACAATTGGACGGGATTCGGTGAGATTTCATGAGATTCAATGGGTTTTGGTGGGATTGGATGGACTTCGACGAGATTCGATGCAATAGGGTGTGATTAGGTGCGATTTGGCTCGATCTAGCTTGGCTCATTTTCTGTGTCTCTATTTGGCTCATTCCAGCTCCATTCAGCTCCATTCAGCTCGAATCTGGTCGATTTGACTTGATCGGGCTCGATTGGGCTCGATTGGGCTCGACTCAGCCCTATACGTCCCTATTCGGTGCTATTCCGCTCTATTCGACTCTTTTCTAGTCTATTCATCTCGGTTTGACTGCATTTGACTCCATTCCACACCATTCTACGCTCTTCTATTCGACAGAACCCTATCCCGCCCTAGTCTTTCCTCATCTAGTCTGTTCTTTTCGATTCTGTTGTATTGGATTCTCGTTTTCTCTTTTCTCTATTCCATCCTATGCTACTCTACCATACCCTACACGAAACTAAGCTATCCTGACTTATCCTCTTCTATTCTATTGGATTCTGTTTTCTCTGTTCTACCGTATGCTACCCTACCTTATGACACCCTACTGGACCATACCCTACTCCATAAAAAAAGGGGTACTCAAGAAGGGTACTAGTTTGGAAAAGGGACTACCTAAGGCAAGGGGACTAGTTCGGGCTACTAGTTAGGGCCACTGTACTAGTTAAGAGTACTAGTTAATGGACGGGTACTAGTTAAGGCTACTAGGAAGGCAAGGTACAAGTGAAGGCTACTACTTCAGGCAAGCGTATTAGTTTAGGCTACTAGTTGATGCAAGGGTACAAGTTCATACTACTAATTAAGGCCCGGGTACTAGTTAAGGCAACTGGTCAAGGCAAGGGTAGTAGCTATGGGTAGCGATAAGGCCAGGGTACTAGTTAAGACTACTAGTTAATGCCAGGGTACTAGTTGAGGCAAGGGTCCTAGTGACGGCCAGGGTACTAGTTAAGGCTGGGCTACTAGTCCATGCAAGGCTACTACTTCAGGGTACTAGTTAAGGTTTGGCTACTAGTTAAGAGGACTAGTAAGGCAAGGGTAGACGTTAAGACTGTTCCTTAAGGCAAGGTGACTCGTTAGGGGTACTAGTTACCACAAGGCTTCTAGTTCAGAATACTAGTTAGGGCCACTGTACTAGTTCAGAGTACTAGTTAAGGCTACTAGGAAGGCAAGGAACGAGTTTAGGCCACTACTTCAGGCAAGAGTACTCGTGTTGTCGACTAGTCGATGCAAGGGTACATGTTCATACTACTGGCTAAGTCCAGGGTGCTAGTTAAGGCAACTGGTTAAGGCAAGGGTAGTAGTTATGGGTACCGATAAGGCCAGGCTACTAGTTAATGCAAGGGTACTAGTTAAGGGGACTTGTTGAGGCAAGGATAGCCATTAAGACTGTTCCTTAAGGCAAGGCTCCTGGTTAAGGGTACTAGTTAGGACAAGGCTACCAGTTCAGGAGACTAGTTAGGGGCACTGTACTAGTTAAGAGTACTAGTAAAGGCACGGGTGCTAGTTAAGGCTGCTAGTTAAGGCAAGGTACAAATTCAGGCCACTGCTTAAGGCAAGAGTCCTAGTTAAGGCTACTAGTTGATGCAAGAATACAAGTGAATACTACTAGTTAAGGCCAGGGTCCTAGTTAAGGCAACTGGTTACGGCAAGGGTAGTAGTTCTGGGTACTGATACGGCCAGGGTACTAGTTCAGACTACTAGTGAATGCGAGGGTACTAGTTAAGGGTACTACTTAAGGCTGCCAGTGAAGGCCAGGGTCTGAGTTAAGGCTACTGGAGAAGGCCAGGGTACCAGTGAAGGCAAGGCTACTAGTTAAGGGTACTAGTTAAGAGAAGGCTACTAGTTCAGGATACGAGTTAGGGGCACTGTACTAGTTAAGAGTACTAGCTAAGGCACGAGTACTAGTTCAGCCCACTACTTAAGGCAAGAGTCCTAGTTAAGGCTACTCTTTGATGCAAGTTTACAAGTTGATATTTCTAGTTAAGGCCAGGGTCCTAGTTAAGGCAACTGGTTAAGGCAAGGGTACTAGTTAAGGCAAGGCTACTAGTTAGGGGTAGTAGGGAAGGCTTGGCCACTAGTTAAGGGTACTAGTAAGGCAAGGGCAGATGTTAAGACTATTACTTAAAGCAAGGCTACAAGTTCAGGGTACTAATTCAGACAAGGCTACTAGTTCAGGCTACTCGTTATGGCCGCTGTACTAGTTCAGAGTACTACGTAAGGCACAGGTACTAGTTAAGGATACTAGTTCAGGCAAGGTCCAAGTGAAGGCTACTACTTAAGGCAAGACGACTAGTTTAGGCTACCAGTGGATTCAAGGGTACAAGTGAATACTACGAGTTAAGACCAGGGTACCAGTTAAGGCAGCTGGTTAAGGCCAGGGTAGGACTTATGGGGACTGAGAAGGCCAGGTACTAGTTAAGACAACTAGTTCATGCGAGGGTACTAGTGAAGGGTACTAGTTGAGGCAAGGCTACTAGTGAAGGCCAGGGTACTAGTGAAGGCTACTGGTGAAGGCCAGGGTACTAGTTAAGGCAGGGCTACTAGTTCAGGGTACTGGTAAGGCAAGGGTAGACATTAAGACTATTACTTAAGGCAAGGCTACTAGTTAAGGGTACTAGTTCAGACAAGGCTACTAGTTCAGGATACTAGTTAAGGCAAGGGGACTAGTTCAGATTCAGAATTTAGGGTACTTGTCAGGGCAAGGGTACTCTTCAAGGCTAGTTGTCTAGCCTACTGATCTATACCACTAGTCTGACTAGTCCAGCTGTCTTGTCTAGGCTACTACTCTAGACTTCTCTTGTCTACTCTACTCTAGTCTACTTTCGTCTACCCTAGTCTACCCTATCAAAAACCACCCTACCCTAACCTTTTTGAATCTGTTCAATTGGATTCGATTCAAAGCATTTCAATGTGATTGGACGCGATGAGGCTTGAATCGGCTCATTCGGCACCATCAGCTCGATTCAGCTCGATTTGGCTTGAATCACTTCGATTCGGCTTGTTTCAACTCAATTCGACTTGGTTGAGCCTTATTCGGCTCGATTCGACTCTTTTCTACTCTAGTTTTCTCTATGGAACTCCATTCGACTCCATTCTACTCTATTCTGTTCTACCCTACCCTACTCTAATCTATTCTAATGGATTCGATGGGACGCTATTCGACGCGATTCATCACGTTTTGTTTCCATTGGGCTCGATTCGGCTAGAATTGGCTCTATTCAGCTCTATTCTGCACTATTTCACTCTATTCGACTCTACTCTTCTCTGCTCTACCGTACTGTGCTATCTTCTCTTCCTTCTATTATGTACTGTTCTATTCTATTCTGTTCTACCCTCCCAGCCGCTCCCCTCCCCTTCTCTAATCTTTGATTCTGTTCGAGTCATCGCATTTTCACGCCATTCGACCCGATTAGGCTTGAATCAGGTCAATTCGCTTCGAGTCGGTTCGATTGGGCTCCATTTGGCTCCATTCAGCTCCAATGGCATCGATTCTGCTGGATTCTGCTCGATTAGGCCCTCTTTGGCCCTATTCGGCCCAACTATGCTCTATTCGACTCTTTTCTACTCTATTCGTCTCGAGTCGGCTCCGTTCTAATCCATTCCACACCATTCTGCACTATTCTCCTCTATTCTCGTCTACCCTTCCCTACCCTAATCTATTCGAATGGATTCGATTTGACCCGATTCGAAGCGATTCAACGCGATTCATCTTGTTTTGTCTCCATTCGCCTCAATTCGGCTATGTTCTGCACTATCTGACTCTTTCCTACTCTATTCTATTCTGCTGGATTCTTTCTCTTCTGTTCTGTTCTCTCCTATTCTGTTGGACTCTGTTCTATCCTGCCCTACCCAACCCTACTGCACCGCACCCAAACCCACCCTACTTGAATCTATTTGATTCAATTCGATTCACTTCGACGCGATTGGACAGGATTTGACGGGATTCGACAAGGTCCGAAGGCATTTGACGGGATTCAAAGAGATTAGGCGAGATTCCATACGATTCGACGTGATTCAGCAGAATTCTAGGAGATTGGACGCAATTCGAAGTTATTGGACGTGATGGGGCGTGATTCGTCGTGATTCGACGACATTCGATGCAATCCGATGCGATACGAAGCGATTCGACCCGGTCCGACACAAAACGATGTGATTTGATGCGATTCGACGTGATTCGATGTGATTCGACGCTATTCAGTGCCAGTCGGCGTGATTCTGCTTGATTCAGCTCGATTAGGTGCGAATCGGCTCTATATGGCTCCTTTACGTCTCGATTCGGCTCCATTCAGCTCTGTTTTCTCTATTCGTCTCTATTTGGCCTATTCGTCTCTAATCGACTCTATTCGAGTCTATTCGACCCTACTCTTTTCTACTCTATTCTATTCCTTCTATTCTGTTCTAATCTCTTCTAGTCTACTCTACTCTATTCTATTCCACCCTCCTCTCCCCTTCTCTAATCTAGACGTTTGGATTGCATTGGCTGCATTGAACGGGATTCGACGTGATTAAGCTTGAATCAGCTCGATTCTATTCCGTTTGGCTCTATTCGGTTCGTTTGGCTTGAATTGCTTCGATTCTGCTCAATTCCGCCTCTTTCGGCCCTATTCTGCTCTATTCGACTCTTCTCTACTCTTTTTGTCTCTATTTGACTCCATTCTACTCCATTCTATTTATTCCACACCATTCTACACTATTCTGCTCTACTCTAGCCTACACCACTCTAATTTACTCGAATCGATTAGACGTGATTCCTCTCATTTCGACTCCATTCGGCTCTATTCAGCTGTATTCGAGTCTACCCTATTATACACGAGCCTACTCTATCGTACTCTAGTCTACTCTTCTCTATTTTCTTTCTTCTTCCTATGCTGTTCTCTTCTTTTCTACTCTATTCTACCCTACCCTATGCTACCCAACTCTACTCTATTCTAATCCATTGGATTGGATTGGATTCAACCCATTTGGACACGATTCGGCTCAGTTTGGCTCTATTTAGCTCCGTTCGAATCTATTCTACTCTACTCTGTTTCCCTCTACGCTACTCTAGCCTACTATTTTCTGTATTCGTTCTGTATTGTTCTGTTCTCTTCTAGTCTCTTCTGTTTTATTCTATGCTACTCTACTCTATTCCACCCTGCCATACCCGAACCTCCCCTACTCTAATCTGTTCAATTCGATTCCATGAATTTGGACACGATTCAGGTCGAATTGGTTCGATTCATGTCCATTCGGCTCCATTTGGCTCGAAGAGTGTCGATTCAACTGGATTAGGCTCAATTCGGCTCCATTAGGCTCGATTTACTGGATTTGGCTCAATTCAGCTCAATTCAGCTCGATTCGGCCCTCTTCGGCCCTCTTCAGCACTATTCGGCTCTATTCGGCTCTTTTCTACTCCTTTCGACTCCATTCGATTGCGTTGCACAGCATTCTACTCCACTCAACACTATTTTACTCTACCCTACCCTAATTGACTGGAATTGGTTCGAGGGGATTCAACGCGATTTGCCTTGTTTCTTCTCCATTTGGCTCGCTTCGACTCTATTCGACTCTGTTCTACTCTACACTATTCTGCTCTGCTCTAACCTTTTGGACTCGATTCTCTTGTATTCTTTTTATTCTCTTTTACTGTGTTCAATTCTCTTCTACTCTATTTTAACCAACCCTACTCTAATCTATTCCACTGGATTCGATTCCACGCATTTCGATGCGATTCGGCTCCAATCGGCTCCGTTGCACTCCATTCATCCCTCTTGGGCTCTCATCGGTTCGATTCAGTTCTAATCGGCTCCATTTCGCCCTGGTCAGTTCTATTCAGCTTGAATAGGCTCTATTCAACTCTATATGGCTCTATGAGTCTACTCAACTCTATTATCTCTTTTCAACTCCATTCTACACCATTCTACTCCATCCGACTGTATTCTTCTCTATTCTATTGTCTTGTACTCTACCCTTCTCTAGTCTATTCTAATCGATTCGATTGGATTGGACTTGAATGGATGGGATTCAATGCAATTCAACGGGATTCGACGCGATCCAGCATGATTCCGCGGGATTCGGCGCCATTCATCTTGATTTCTATCACGTTGGGTCTTTTGGGCTCTATTTTGCTCTAGTCGGCAATATTCAACTCTATTCTTCTAGACTCTGCACTACTCGACCCTATTCTAGTCTTTCAGTTCTCTTCTATCCTGTTCTCTTCTACTGCATTTTGGTCTATCCTACCCTACTCTAACTTAGCCTACTGCAATCTGTTCTATTCTATTCAACAGACTTGAACGGGATTCGACCTGATTCAGGTCCTATCGGCTCGAATCAGCTCCTTTTTGTGCAAATTCAACTCGATTCGGTTGGACTTGGCCCTTTTCCTCTCTATTCGGCTCTTTTCGGCAGGATTTGACTCGATTTGACTCTAGTCTACTCTTCTCTATTCTTTCTGGTCTATTCTAATCTATTCTTTTCTACCCTACCCTACCCTCATCTTACCTGCCCTACACTAAACTATTGGATTGGATTCGACACTTTTCAACGCGATTCGACATGATTCTTCTCGATTCACCTCGAATTTGGTGGATTCGGCTGCATTCAGCTCTCTTTGGCTCTATTCAACTCTATTGGACTCTATTCTACTGTACTCGTCTCTACTTCATTCTATTCGATTCTTTCTCTTGTGTTCTGTTCTGTTTTAGTCTAACCCCTCCTACTCTACCCTCCTCTACTCTAATCGATTCGATTCAATGCCTTTCAAGGCGATTCCATGGGATTAGGCTTGAATTGGCTTGATTTAGCTCGATTTGGCTTGAATCGGGTCAATTTGGCTCGATTCTGCTCGATTCAGCATCATTAGGCTCGACCCAAACTTATCCGGCCCTGTTCAGCTCTATTCAACTCTTTTCTACTTTATTCGTCTCTATTTGGCTCCATTCGACTCCATTCCACACCATTCTACTCTGTTCGACTCCATTCTACACTATTCTATTCTCTTCTCCCCCACCCTACTCTACTCTAATCTATTCGATTCATGGAGATTTGTCTCATTTCCTCTCCATTCGACTCGATTCAGCTCGAATTGGATCTATTCATCTCTATTCTGCACTACTCGACTCTGACTATTCTACTCCACTCTACTCCATTCTACTCTTTGTATTCTCTTCTCTTCTACTCTATGCTTCTCTAGTCTATTCCTCTGTGCCCTACCCTATTGAATCCCAGCCTAACCTACACTACTCTAAGCTGTTCTATTGAATTCGATTGCATTCGATTCGACCCGATTGGACACAATTGGACGGGATTCGGTGAGATTTCATGAGATTCAATGGGTTTTGGTGGGATTGGATGGACTTCGACGAGATTCGATGCAATAGGGTGTGATTAGGTGCGATTTGGCTCGATCTAGCTTGGCTCATTTTCTGTGTCTCTATTTGGCTCATTCCAGCTCCATTCAGCTCCATTCAGCTCGAATCTGGTCGATTTGACTTGATCGGGCTCGATTGGGCTCGATTGGGCTCGACTCAGCCCTATACGTCCCTATTCGGTGCTATTCCGCTCTATTCGACTCTTTTCTAGTCTATTCATCTCGGTTTGACTGCATTTGACTCCATTCCACACCATTCTACGCTCTTCTATTCGACAGAACCCTATCCCGCCCTAGTCTTTCCTCATCTAGTCTGTTCTTTTCGATTCTGTTGTATTGGATTCTCGTTTTCTCTTTTCTCTATTCCATCCTATGCTACTCTACCATACCCTACACGAAACTAAGCTATCCTGACTTATCCTCTTCTATTCTATTGGATTCTGTTTTCTCTGTTCTACCGTATGCTACCCTACCTTATGACACCCTACTGGACCATACCCTACTCCATAAAAAAAGGGGTACTCAAGAAGGGTACTAGTTTGGAAAAGGGACTACCTAAGGCAAGGGGACTAGTTCGGGCTACTAGTTAGGGCCACTGTACTAGTTAAGAGTACTAGTTAATGGACGGGTACTAGTTAAGGCTACTAGGAAGGCAAGGTACAAGTGAAGGCTACTACTTCAGGCAAGCGTATTAGTTTAGGCTACTAGTTGATGCAAGGGTACAAGTTCATACTACTAATTAAGGCCCGGGTACTAGTTAAGGCAACTGGTCAAGGCAAGGGTAGTAGCTATGGGTAGCGATAAGGCCAGGGTACTAGTTAAGACTACTAGTTAATGCCAGGGTACTAGTTGAGGCAAGGGTCCTAGTGACGGCCAGGGTACTAGTTAAGGCTGGGCTACTAGTCCATGCAAGGCTACTACTTCAGGGTACTAGTTAAGGTTTGGCTACTAGTTAAGAGGACTAGTAAGGCAAGGGTAGACGTTAAGACTGTTCCTTAAGGCAAGGTGACTCGTTAGGGGTACTAGTTACCACAAGGCTTCTAGTTCAGAATACTAGTTAGGGCCACTGTACTAGTTCAGAGTACTAGTTAAGGCTACTAGGAAGGCAAGGAACGAGTTTAGGCCACTACTTCAGGCAAGAGTACTCGTGTTGTCGACTAGTCGATGCAAGGGTACATGTTCATACTACTGGCTAAGTCCAGGGTGCTAGTTAAGGCAACTGGTTAAGGCAAGGGTAGTAGTTATGGGTACCGATAAGGCCAGGCTACTAGTTAATGCAAGGGTACTAGTTAAGGGGACTTGTTGAGGCAAGGATAGCCATTAAGACTGTTCCTTAAGGCAAGGCTCCTGGTTAAGGGTACTAGTTAGGACAAGGCTACCAGTTCAGGAGACTAGTTAGGGGCACTGTACTAGTTAAGAGTACTAGTAAAGGCACGGGTGCTAGTTAAGGCTGCTAGTTAAGGCAAGGTACAAATTCAGGCCACTGCTTAAGGCAAGAGTCCTAGTTAAGGCTACTAGTTGATGCAAGAATACAAGTGAATACTACTAGTTAAGGCCAGGGTCCTAGTTAAGGCAACTGGTTACGGCAAGGGTAGTAGTTCTGGGTACTGATACGGCCAGGGTACTAGTTCAGACTACTAGTGAATGCGAGGGTACTAGTTAAGGGTACTACTTAAGGCTGCCAGTGAAGGCCAGGGTCTGAGTTAAGGCTACTGGAGAAGGCCAGGGTACCAGTGAAGGCAAGGCTACTAGTTAAGGGTACTAGTTAAGAGAAGGCTACTAGTTCAGGATACGAGTTAGGGGCACTGTACTAGTTAAGAGTACTAGCTAAGGCACGAGTACTAGTTCAGCCCACTACTTAAGGCAAGAGTCCTAGTTAAGGCTACTCTTTGATGCAAGTTTACAAGTTGATATTTCTAGTTAAGGCCAGGGTCCTAGTTAAGGCAACTGGTTAAGGCAAGGGTACTAGTTAAGGCAAGGCTACTAGTTAGGGGTAGTAGGGAAGGCTTGGCCACTAGTTAAGGGTACTAGTAAGGCAAGGGCAGATGTTAAGACTATTACTTAAAGCAAGGCTACAAGTTCAGGGTACTAATTCAGACAAGGCTACTAGTTCAGGCTACTCGTTATGGCCGCTGTACTAGTTCAGAGTACTACGTAAGGCACAGGTACTAGTTAAGGATACTAGTTCAGGCAAGGTCCAAGTGAAGGCTACTACTTAAGGCAAGACGACTAGTTTAGGCTACCAGTGGATTCAAGGGTACAAGTGAATACTACGAGTTAAGACCAGGGTACCAGTTAAGGCAGCTGGTTAAGGCCAGGGTAGGACTTATGGGGACTGAGAAGGCCAGGTACTAGTTAAGACAACTAGTTCATGCGAGGGTACTAGTGAAGGGTACTAGTTGAGGCAAGGCTACTAGTGAAGGCCAGGGTACTAGTGAAGGCTACTGGTGAAGGCCAGGGTACTAGTTAAGGCAGGGCTACTAGTTCAGGGTACTGGTAAGGCAAGGGTAGACATTAAGACTATTACTTAAGGCAAGGCTACTAGTTAAGGGTACTAGTTCAGACAAGGCTACTAGTTCAGGATACTAGTTAAGGCAAGGGGACTAGTTCAGATTCAGAATTTAGGGTACTTGTCAGGGCAAGGGTACTCTTCAAGGCTAGTTGTCTAGCCTACTGATCTATACCACTAGTCTGACTAGTCCAGCTGTCTTGTCTAGGCTACTACTCTAGACTTCTCTTGTCTACTCTACTCTAGTCTACTTTCGTCTACCCTAGTCTACCCTATCAAAAACCACCCTACCCTAACCTTTTTGAATCTGTTCAATTGGATTCGATTCAAAGCATTTCAATGTGATTGGACGCGATGAGGCTTGAATCGGCTCATTCGGCACCATCAGCTCGATTCAGCTCGATTTGGCTTGAATCACTTCGATTCGGCTTGTTTCAACTCAATTCGACTTGGTTGAGCCTTATTCGGCTCGATTCGACTCTTTTCTACTCTAGTTTTCTCTATGGAACTCCATTCGACTCCATTCTACTCTATTCTGTTCTACCCTACCCTACTCTAATCTATTCTAATGGATTCGATGGGACGCTATTCGACGCGATTCATCACGTTTTGTTTCCATTGGGCTCGATTCGGCTAGAATTGGCTCTATTCAGCTCTATTCTGCACTATTTCACTCTATTCGACTCTACTCTTCTCTGCTCTACCGTACTGTGCTATCTTCTCTTCCTTCTATTATGTACTGTTCTATTCTATTCTGTTCTACCCTCCCAGCCGCTCCCCTCCCCTTCTCTAATCTTTGATTCTGTTCGAGTCATCGCATTTTCACGCCATTCGACCCGATTAGGCTTGAATCAGGTCAATTCGCTTCGAGTCGGTTCGATTGGGCTCCATTTGGCTCCATTCAGCTCCAATGGCATCGATTCTGCTGGATTCTGCTCGATTAGGCCCTCTTTGGCCCTATTCG
>NW_026975266.1:77500-87500 GCF_030014295.1 Loxodonta africana | reverse complement strand
GGGGCACATCGCCGGGAAAGCTCCCGGGTGAGGAGGTGGGCCCGCACACCCGCGCACCGCTGGCGGCACGGGACGGGTGCGGGCGGGAGGCGGCACACAACGGCGCGGGGGCCGTCCGCCGGACGGACCCCCGGCCCCACCGCACCAGGCGCGCGACGGGAGGGCCGCACACTCACACGCACACACGGACGCGCGCGACCCTGGCGCCAGACGGCTGGCCCGGCGAAGGCCCTCCCCCGACTCGCAGGGGGGAGGCGCGGGCCGCGGCAGGCGAAGGGCGGCGCGCGGCCCCACCGCGGGGCCGGCGGACCTCTCCCTCCACACCGGGCGGGAAGGAGAGGGGGCTCTGCCTGCGAGCCACGGTCGGTGGCTTGCGCGCAAGGCGAGGGGCAGCGGCTGGGGGATCCGGCACCCCCAAGGCACCCTCGGAGATGACTAGAGAAGACTTTCTTCACCGAAGACGGGCCGTCCCCACCCATCGCCCCCCACGTTGGGCCCCCGCCAGGCGCCCGAGGGCGCCCCGGGGATGGGCGGGGGGGGCCTGCGGTATTGGTAAGCACCAGCGGGGGGGTTAAGGCACAGTGGGCCTCTGCGGCCGGGAACGGAGCCTGCCGCCTCGTGCTCACGGCGGCTCTGCCTCACCCGGGGACGGCGCGTGCTCCCGGCTCCGTGCTGCGTCCACCCTCCACTCGGGCGAGGAGGGAACGGGTGGGGCACCGCAGCGGCGACCGAGGGCCTCGGAAAGTCACACCTTTTGAGTCGTCCGTTTTTTTTTTTTTCCGTTTCTCTTTTAAAGCTTCTCCGCCTCATCCCGCCTCACCGGAGCCAGGCTCCGGCGAGCGCGCGGGGCCTCGCGGGTACGCGCCGCGCACACCCGAGGCTTGCCTGGGCACCTAAAAGCCCAACACACCCCCCGGTCTCCCTCTGTAGAGGGGTCCGCGCTCTAGGGCGGCCCGCGGGGGGGAGGAGGTACGACAGAGCCTAACAACGGACCGCCGGGGCCCAGCCGCGGCTACGCAGCCTGGGCCCCCACCTCGCAAGGGCGACTTCCCTCGGCACCGGCGGAAGCAACACGCGGGCCCTCCTCCTTCCGCTCTCGCTTGCCTCACGCGGGTCTCGGCAAGCACCGGGGCGGGCACGCACGCGCGCACCCCTCTCTCACCCCCGCCTTCTCGGGATCAGGCACGTCACCCTCCCGCGAGGCGTGCGTGCTCTAAAGGTCTTACCCCGCTCGACCCCCCTTTTTTTTTTTTTTTTTCTCCACATCCTTTCTCTCCCTCTCGGCCGCACTCCTGTTTTTTATTTCTCTCGGCTCGAGGGGCGCACGCCCACACGCGTGAGCGGTGACCGGAAGGGTGGGCTGGGAACGGGGAAACGGCACCGCCACCCGGCCTCAGGCACCTGAGGGACGGCCTGGAGCGTTCCAGGGGCACCGCCAAAGGGCCACTCGAGGCGCACCGGCACCACCTGGGTGGGGCGCGCGGGTGCGCCTGACCAGAGAGCCCCCCCGCCGCGGGGGGCGGGGGAGGGCCCGACGCGAGGCAGAACACCAGGGCCACGAGCAGAGGCTGTCCTGCTCGGTCTCAGGACCCCGCCACCGCCGACGCTGGCCGCGAGGCCGCGAACGAGGGCAGATGAGCAAGGTCGGGCCGGATTCCGTGCCCCTGCCCCTCTGCGCACCACCGGCGGGCGGGGAGGAGGAGCGAGGGGCCCGCGCGCTGAGCGAGAAGAGCGGTCCCATTCGCCACGAATGTCCGTCCCTCGTCTTGGCGCGGCTCGGACCCGGCCCGGGAGAGCACGACAACACCACATCGATCGGGTCAGCCCAGGCACAAGCGAGGAGGAGAAGACCCCCCCGCCAGGGCTGCCAGGAGGCGGGCGAGGACAGCCCCGGAGAGGACCCGCTTTCTGCCTCGCCCGCCCCGGCTGCGGAAAGGTGGCCGCGAGGACCCCTGCACACGGAGAACGCCTGACACGCGAGGCACGTGGGCCTGGGGGAGGGGGGTAGCGGGGCACACTCTGGCGAGCACCGCGGCCACCGCGGGTGCCTGCGACAAGGGGCACGCGGGTCAGAGGGCCCGCGGCGCCCGTGCCACGCCGCCCTCGGGCACTGGAGACCGGGGGGAGGCACCGCGGCTGGACATCTGGACGCGCGAGAGCCGGCGCACGGGCCCCAGGCGGGCGGCTCAAGCGGGGAGGAGCGGGGGAGGGCGTGGGCCGTCGGTGGACCGGCGTCTACGGACCCGTCCAGGTTTCCCATCTGCTCAGCGGGAGTCACCCAGCGAGGAGAGCGTGTCAGCACCAATCTGGTGGCCCAAATCGCCCGTTTTGGGCGAGAGAAAAGCCACGCCCCGCGGCGGGAGGGGCCCGCTCCCCACGGCGAGCCCCCGGAACTGCGGCCCGGCCATCGGTCCGTAGCGCGACCCCATGGCCCCCAGCGCCCCGCCCCCCCCCCCCGGAGCTCCCGGGATCCTCTGGTCGACCCGCGGGACGGGGTGACGGAGCTGGCCGGGGCCGCGCGGGCGCCCAGAGCCAGCCGCCTGCGCTGCGGCCAACGCGGGCCGGTCGGGGAACCCTCGGAGGGGGGACTTGGAAAAAATTCTCGGGCGGCGGGGCCCCTCCGAAGGTCCGGGCCCCGCGCGGGTCCGTGGCCGGGCCGGGGCGGGCCGGGGGCGGCAACCTCGGCCCGGGGACCCCCGGAGCGGGACTTTGAAAAAATTCTCCGACGGTCCGGACCCCACGCGGGACCGCGCCCGGGCCCGGGGCGCCCTCCGCGGGCCACCCCGGACCTACGCCGGAGGCCCCGGTGACGACCGGGCCGCGCGAAGGAAGGCGCGCGAACGGCCGGGGCGTGCCTTGTCCCGTTCTTCTGCCTGCGCCGTCTCGGTGCGGCCCGGTTCGGTCCAGCGCCGTCTAAAACACGGCACCCGGGAGCGCGGCGGCGGCGGCGGCGGCGGCGGCGGCGGCGGCGACGGCCACCGCCTCGGCCACATGAAGCTGCGGGCCCAATTCCGGAACGTGGCTCTGGCGCCGGCGCCCCACCGTGGCCGGGACGATCCCGCCGACGCCGCCGGCGTCCCGAGACGTCGCCTCGGCCAGCGCGGCCACAGCGCCTCCCATGTCGCCGGCGCCGGAGCTCCGGAGGAAAACGATGTCAAAGCGGCCGCCAGGTGGCGGCCGACAACCGGCGCGGGCGACAGCGGGACGGATCCGGATCGGCGGCCGGCGAGGGCGCGTCGCCGGGCGGCCGGACACCCGGTCCCGTCCCGGCTCCCCCCCCGCCCCCCTCCCCCGCCTCCCAGCGCCGCCGCCGAACACGTTTCTCGGCGCGGGGCGGCCGGAAGGCGTTGGGGCCGGCCACGGCGCGGGGTCGGTTGGGCCAAGGGGATCCACCCGGCCGGGCCCTTTCCCGCCTCGGCCAGGACGATCCTGCCGACGCCGCCGCCGGCGTCCGGGAACGTCGCCTCGGCCAGCGCGGCCACATCGCCTCCCGCGCGTGTCGCCGGCGCCGGAGCTCCGGGGGAAGACGATATCAAAGCGGCCGCCAGGTGGCGGCCGACAACCGGCGCGGAGTGCAGCGGGACGGATCCGGATCGGCGGCCGGCGAGGGCGCGTCGCCGGGCGGCCGGACGCCCGGCCCCGTCCCGGCTCCCCCCCCGCCCCCCTCCCCCGCCTCCCAGCGCCGCCGCCGAACACGTTTCTCGGCGCGGGGCGGCCGGAAGACGGTGGGGCCGGCCACAGCGCGGGGTCGGTTGGGCCAAGGGGATCCGCCCGGCCGGGCCCTCCTCAGGTTCCGGAGGTGTGAGCAGGCTGTGTGGCTGGCTGCTTCTCCCTGACGGAACAGCAGTGGAACGACGGTACCAGCCCACTGCAGCAGCCGCTCTGGGAATGGTGCCTGAGGGCTCCCCGCGGGGCAGGGCCGGTAAACCCTCTCTGCCCCTGAAAGGTCTCTTCCTGCCGCTGCCCCTCAGTGCGTCGTCTAAGCCCGCCTTCGACGGTCAGGACTCCCCGCTCGTCGCAGACATACTCGTTCGCTTGTGTTTCCGGGTCTTTGTCGTCAAGAGAGCTAGGCGGAAGCGTCAGCCTATTCCACCACCTTGGCCCCATCTCCCAAAGTTCCGATCCAAGGGGGTCCGGCCCAGCCGGGCCATTTCGCCCCTCAGCCAGGAAGATCCCGTCTACCCCGCTGGAGCCCTGGAGCACCATGCCGGCCAGCCGGCGTGTCCCACTCGGGGGGGGCCCTGGGAGGGAGGGAGGGAGGGAGGGAGGGAGGGAGGGAGGGAGGGAGGGAGGGAGGGAGGGAGGGAGGACCCCGGGAGGACCCCGGGAGGACGCCGGGAGCCAGGCCGGGCTCGAGGAGACGGAGCGAAGGCCCCGGGCCGCCGTGGCCAGCGCGCGCCCGCCGGGACCGCTTCCCATCCCGTCGGCGCCGCAGAGCTCCGGAGGGGGACGGTATCGAAGCGGCCGCCGGGTGACGGCCGACGACCGGAGCGAAGGGCGGCGGGGGGGTGGAACCGGGTCCACCTGGGCCCCGGCCGGGGCTCGAGGGTGGCAGAGGGGACAGACTCCCCCGGGCCGCCGGGGAAACCTCTCGGGAGCGTCATGGGGCGCGCGCGCGCGCTCGCCCCCGAAAGGGCCGAACGGGGGGGGGGCGCCCGAGGGGATGAGCGTCCACCGGGGGCGGGAGGGAGAAGAGAGCACGTCCCAAGCGTCGGACGGGCAGGTGTTCTCCGATCCGTATCCTTTGGACGGACGCGACAAACGGGACGGGATGAGACCGCCAGTCCCCGAAGTTTTCCTCCTCGTTCTTTGAGTGCCCGCGTGGCGCAGCAGGCAGACCGGGAGACGTTTTCCGCCGTCGTCCCTGTCGCCGAGCCAACGGTACGCGTGAGGCGGGTTGAACGGGCAAATTGCGTCGGGAGGGAGGGAGGGAGGGAGGGAGGGAGGGAGGGAGGGAGCCGTGCGTTTGCCGGCATCCGCGTCGCAAAAGAAAACCACGGCCGCCACCGAGAGCGTTCTTCCTCATCGCTTTCCATCCTCCCGCGACGCGGGCGGGCAAACGGGGGGCGGGGGGGAGGCCGGGAACGCCTTCCCAGAGCCGGTACGGACCGGCTCTGGGCCCCCCGGTCCGACTGGGGAGACATCTCACCGAGGGAGGCCCTCGAGGCTCTCGGGAGCGAGGCCGGACTTAGTGAGGTCCAGCGGAGGCGCGGCGGGCCAGCCGCGAACGCCCGCCCAGAGGCCCTCGGGCGGCTCGGCCCGAGCGAGTGCTCTCCGGGCTCGCGGGCGGACTCGGGAAGGTGGCGTCTCCGGGGCGGGGGGGGGGAGGGAGAGGGGTGAGTCGGCGTCTCGAGCATCGAGAGATCTCCGGCGGCTCCCGAATGCGGGCGGGCGGGCGGGCGGGCGGGCGGGCGTGTGTGCGTGAGTCGTGGGGGTGGGGGGTGGAGTGCCCGAGGGGGGTTGGGGGGTGGGAGGCCGAGAGCGGGGCGGTGGGGGGGTCGGAGGGTGGGGGCGGTGGGGGACCACGCGCCTCGGGCCCGGGGGGTGGGGTGCTGAGGTGGGCGGGGAGTTGGCAAACGTTCCGGGTGGCCTGGTGCGTGTGCGCGCGTGCCTGCGCGCGTGCGTGCGTCCGTTCGCGCGCGCGTCCCGGTGTGCGTGCCTGCGCGCGCGCGCGTCTGTGCGGGGGCGCGTCTTTGCGGGGGCGTGTGCGCGCGTGTCCGGGCGTGTGTGCCTGCGTGTGCGCGCGTGACTGCGTGCGTGCGCGTGCGCGTCTGCGGGCGTGCCCGTGTGCGTGCCCGCCTGCGTCTGTGGGGGCGCCTGCGCACGTGAGCGCGGGTCTGTGCGTGCGTCTGTGTGTGCGTCTGTGCGTGTCTGTATGGGTTTGAGTGCGCGTCTGCGCGTGAGCGCGTGTCTGAGCGTGTGCGCCTGTGCCTGCGCCCGCGCGCGCCTGTGCCTGCGGGAGCGGGCGCGCGCTCAGGCGGACGGGCAGCCCCCCGTCGTCGCCCTCGGTCCGCCGAACGGGCGCCCCCTTGGCCGGATGGAGAGGCTTTTCTCCGCGCCCACGAGGGGAATCGCAACGGGAACCGTAAGGCCGCACGCCGGCGGCGCTAGCGCCGCCTGCCGACGAGGGCCGCCGCCGCCGATCCCCCCCCCGGCCCGACCCCCAGCCCCCCAACTCGGCCCGCGGTGAGGGCCGGGGCCGTATTCGGCTGGAGGGGGGGGACGGTAAGGCCGAGGGCAGCGTCGCCGTTCCCGCGTTGCACGCGTCGCCGTGCCGCGAGCGTCTCCCGGGAAGCCAGAGGAGCGAGGTGTGTGAAGCCCGTGCCGCGCGCGCGCGGACCCGACCGGGGTGTTCCGGGACGACCGACCGACCGACCGGCCGACCGGCCGACCGTCGTCGTGGAAAGCTCACGGCGGACTGGACATCTGACGGGCCCCTCCCTGTCCGAGCCGACCTCCCGAGGTACGTAGGAGGGGAAGGGTACGGTAGGCTGGTTCGGCTGGAAGCCATCCCACCCCCGGGAGGCGTCGATCGACGGGGAGGCGGGACCGGGAAGGCACCGGTTTCCAATCGGACGATGGCTGAACCTTGGGCGACGGGTACGCGGACTCCTCCGTCTTCGCCCGAGTTCGCGACTCTCTGCGGGGGGAGCTTTCCGGGAAGCGGGTGACGGGCGCGCGTGCCGTCGTCCCGTGAAGGCGCGCTACTACCAAGAGGCTCCGAACGCGGGCCGTCCTCGGGGGGCGGTTTATTTTTTCTCAGTCGGGGGGGACCCCCGCCACAGGGAGAGAAACACCCGAGTTGGAACGGTGCTCGGGTGGGGAGTAGGGCGTGGCGGTGAAGACTGACGTTCGTCATCGTCGTCGTTTCCGTTTAGATAGAGAACTGACTGCGGCGCCGCTGCCGTCGCGTGCCGTCGAGCGGCTCGGGACTCGGAGCGGCCCTAGGGGAGAGAGTCGAGCCGCCCCACGGGCTTCCCAAGGAGGAGCCGGCGGATCCGAACCGCCGACGATCTCGGTCGGCAGCCGAGCTCCGAGCCGCCGCCGCCGCCGCGCCGCCGGGGCTCCGTCTTTGCACTCGGTCTCCGGTACGCGGCGAGTTGGTTTCGCCCGAGGGGCGGAACGGCTCTCGAAGAGGAAAACCCGGTTTCAGAAAAGGAAGGAGACAGGCAGAGGGAGGGGGAGGGGGAGGGGGTGGGCGGGAGGGGTGGGGGAGGGGAGGGGGATGGGGGCAGGGGAGGCGAGGGGGAGGGGAGGGGGAGGGGTGGGGGAGGGGAGGCGGTGGGGGGAGGGACGGGGAGGGGGAGGGGGAGGGGAGGGGAGACGAGGGGAGGGGAGGGGGAGGGGGACGGGGGAGGGGGGAGGGACGGGAGGGGGAGGGGGGAGGGACGGGAGGGGGAGGGGGAGGGGAGGGGAGGGGAGGGGGCGGGGAGGGGGAGGGGATTGGAGGGGAGGGGGAGACAGGCATACCTGGACGCCGAGCCAGCCCGGTGACGGCGTTAGGTAGAAGAAGGACGGTAGGCGCCCACGCGCTCACGCCCGTGGCTGCAGATACGGACACGCAGGCGCGTGCACGCGCCCGTGCGCGGGCGGGCGGTACGCACGTGCCTGCCCGTGCGTACCCGCGCGGGTACACGCGCGTAGGCGTGGGCGCGCCCACACGGGCGCGCCCGCGCCGGTACGCGCGCGCCCTCGGGCGCGTCCGTGCCCGTGCGTACGCCTAGGGGTGTGCACGCGCGGGCGCCCGCCTCTACGTACCTGCCCGAGGGCGCGCGCGCGCGCGCCCGCGCCTGCACGCGCCTGCACCTTCGCACGGGCACCTGCGCGCGGACCTGCCCGCGCCCCCGCCTCTGCGTGGGATCGGCGAGAGCCGAAAGCGGTACCGCCGCCGCCGCGTTTTCAAGATCCTTTGGCTCACGCGCCCCCCCACCCCCTTCCGGCCACCTTCGGGGGGAAAGCCCAACTTCACGGACGGGCGGAGCGGATAGCCCTTCAGCTGCGCCTCCCTGAAATAGAACGGGAGGAGTCACGAGAGCCTTAGGAAACGGAGCGAGGCGACGAGAGGGTGCGTCGAAAGGCGGGCGTCGAGAACTCCGGCCACAGGCGTTTTCCTTCTGTAGGGTGTAGAAAGCACCCCGCCGCACGCACCCGGCGTTAGGGAGCTGTCTCGAGGGCCGCGGTTTCTACTCCGCCGACTCCTTTCAGTTGAGACGGGGCGCCTCCGAGCGTGTGTGTGCGCGCGACCCGAAGGCGGTCGTCGAGGGACGACGGCACCCTCGGTCCGCCGAACCCCCGCGCCCTCGGACGGACGGGTGGAGAAGCTCTCCTCGACGTCACGGAGGCGGTCCCGACTGAAACCGGAGGGGCACGTGCCGGCGGCGCTAGGCCCGCCGCCGCCGAGGACCGCTGGCGCCACCCCCCCCACCGCCCACCACGCACCCCCAACCCCACCCCGCCTGCGCCCTTGCCGTGGGCCCCACGCTGGCGATATCCGGATCCAGTCCGACGTGGCCGCCGGCTGCCACCCGCCAGGCGGGGAAGAGGTTTGGAGGCGGCGGAGGCGGTGGGGGCGGCGGGGGGCGGCGGGGGTGTGGGCGGTGGGGGGCGGAGGAGGAGGAGGAGGAGGAGGAGGAGGAGGACGGACGGACGGACGGACGGACGGACGGAAGGACGGGAACGCGCCCGCGCGCGCGTGCGCCCGCACCGCAGGGTGCCCTCCGGAGACACGGACGGGCCCACGGAGCACACGGAAACACGGAGATGGACGCGAGGGGGCGCGCGCGCGCGCGCAGCAGACACAACCCCGGGACGCCCGGGAGACACAGAGGTAGGCGCGGGCAGGCAGAACACGCGGGAACGCGGACGCGCGGCACCCACGGACACGGTCCGCTCGCGCACGCGCACGGGGGCCCGGACGCACGGCGACTCGCACGGACGGCGCGGCCGAAACACGGGAAGGTACGCCTCAGGGGCACACGCCCGTGGATCCCCCCAACAGAAGCCCGCCCGCGGCCAACCCCCGCCGCCCCCCCCCGAAGCGGGACGCCCACCCGCGCGGACGGAGGGAGGGGCGCGACGGGGCGGACGGCCGCGCCGCAGCGCTTCGGAGGACACGGCGCCCCCGCCACACACGCGCGACGCGATAGACGCGTCGCGCGCGAGACGGGGGCACGGGCACGAGGTACGTACGCCCGGCCGCGCGCCCGCGCGGCATCCCGAAGAGGGCGCGCCGCACTCGGACGGACGGGGCCGCGCGCGCGCGCGCGCACCGGAGAGGCCACGCGCGCACCCGCGCGGACACGTACGCGCACGCAGCGGCGGCGGCGGCGGCGGCGCCCTCCGGCGACACGGACGCACGCCCGGGGCACGCGGAAACGCGGAGACGCACGCGCACAGCAGACGCACGCACGGGACGCTCGGGAGACGCGGAGGTAGACGCAGGCAGGCGGAACACGCGGGAACGCGCGTCGCCCCCGCGCACACGATACACGGAGCGGGCGGGCACGCTCCACTAGGCGCGCGCGGCCTGCACTTGACGCTCGGGGACGCGGGCGCGGACGCGGCCCCGTACACGCGGCACCCACGGGCAGGCGGCACGCGGGCTCGGACGCACGCCCGGCGACGCGCGAGGACGGAGAGACGGCGCACCGGAACCGCGGGCGGGAGACGCGAACGAACGGGCGCCTCCCGCGCGGCGCGGGGGGACGCCCACGCGGAAGGCGCGGCACGGCCACACGCCCGCGGCGCCCCCGCGCGCCCGCCGTCCCCCCAAAGTGGGACGCGCTCGAGACGGCGCACGCGCACGGACGGTGACCGCGACGCACCCGCGTCCGCCCGCCCGCACGCACGCACGCACGCACGCGACCCCGGAGGACGCGTCGCACGCGAGACACGGGGGCGCGCGCCCGAACTACGTAGGGTCGACCGCACGACTCGCGCGCCCGCCGGCCACGCGCCCGCGCGGTATCCCGAAGCGGGCCCGCTACGCTCGGACGCAGAG
>NW_026975266.1:55000-65000 GCF_030014295.1 Loxodonta africana | reverse complement strand
TCGCGGTCCCAGACCGGGGACGGCGTGTGCGCGGGCCGGCCGGGCGGGGCGGGGTCGATCGACGTCGGCGAGGGAGGCGCTGCGGGGGCGGCCCCCGGCACGCCCATCCCCCCGGCCCAGGGGCACATCGCCGGGAAAGCTCCCGGGTGAGGAGGTGGGCCCGCACACCCGCGCACCCGCGCACCGCTGGCGGCACGGGACGGGTGCGGGCGGGAGGCGGCACACAACGGCGCGGGGGCCGTCCGCCGGACGGACCCCCGGCCCCACCGCACCAGGCGCGCGACGGGAGGGCCGCACACTCACACGCACACACGGACGCGCGCGACCCCGGCGCCAGACGGCTGGCCCGGCGAAGGCCCTCCCCCGACTCGCAGGGGGGAGGCGCGGGCCGCGGCAGGCGAAGGGCGGCGCGCGGCCCCACCGCGGGGCCGGCGGACCTCTCCCTCCACACCGGGCGGGAAGGAGAGGGGGCTCTGCCTGCGAGCCACGGTCGGTGGCTTGCGCGCAAGGCGAGGGGCAGCGGCTGGGGGATCCGGCACCCCCAAGGCACCCTCGGAGATGACTAGAGAAGACTTTCTTCACCGAAGACGGGCCGTCCCCACCCATCGCCCCCCACGTTGGGCCCCCGCCAGGCGCCCGAGGGCGCCCCGGGGATGGGCGGGGGGGGCCTGCGGTATTGGTAAGCACCAGCGGGGGGGTTAAGGCACAGTGGGCCTCTGCGGCCGGGAACGGAGCCTGCCGCCTCGTGCTCACGGCGGCTCTGCCTCACCCGGGGACGGCGCGTGCTCCCGGCTCCGTGCTGCGTCCACCCTCCACTCGGGCGAGGAGGGAACGGGTGGGGCACCGCAGCGGCGACCGAGGGCCTCGGAAAGTCACACCTTTTGAGTCGTCCGTTTTTTTTTTTTTCCGTTTCTCTTTTAAAGCTTCTCCGCCTCATCCCGCCTCACCGGAGCCAGGCTCCGGCGAGCGCGCGGGGCCTCGCGGGTACGCGCCGCGCACACCCGAGGCTTGCCTGGGCACCTAAAAGCCCAACACACCCCCCGGTCTCCCTCTGTAGAGGGGTCCGCGCTCTAGGGCGGCCCGCGGGGGGGAGGAGGTACGACAGAGCCTAACAACGGACCGCCGGGGCCCAGCCGCGGCTACGCAGCCTGGGCCCCCACCTCGCAAGGGCGACTTCCCTCGGCACCGGCGGAAGCAACACGCGGGCCCTCCTCCTTCCGCTCTCGCTTGCCTCACGCGGGTCTCGGCAAGCACCGGGGCGGGCACGCACGCGCGCACCCCTCTCTCACCCCCGCCTTCTCGGGATCAGGCACGGCACCCTCCCGCGAGGCGTGCGTGCTCTAAAGGTCTTACCCCGCTCGACCCCCCTTTTTTTTTTTTTTCCTCCACATCCTTTCTCTCCCTCTCGGCCGCACTCCTGTTTTTTATTTCTCTCGGCTCGAGGGGCGCACGCCCACACGCGTGAGCGGTGACCGGAAGGGTGGGCTGGGAACGGGGAAACGGCACCGCCACCCGGCCTCAGGCACCTGAGGGACGGCCTGGAGCGTTCCAGGGGCACCGCCAAAGGGCCACTCGAGGCGCACCGGCACCACCTGGGTGGGGCGCGCGGGTGCGCCTGACCAGAGAGCCCCCCCGCCGCGGGGGGCGGGGGAGGGCCCGACGCGAGGCAGAACACCAGGGCCACGAGCAGAGGCTGTCCTGCTCGGTCTCAGGACCCCGCCACCGCCGACGCTGGCCGCGAGGCCGCGAACGAGGGCAGATGAGCAAGGTCGGGCCGGATTCCGTGCCCCTGCCCCTCTGCGCACCACCGGCGGGCGGGGAGGAGGAGCGAGGGGCCCGCGCGCTGAGCGAGAAGAGCGGTCCCATTCGCCACGAATGTCCGTCCCTCGTCTTGGCGCGGCTCGGACCCGGCCCGGGAGAGCACGACAACACCACATCGATCGGGTCAGCCCAGGCACAAGCGAGGAGGAGAAGACCCCCCCGCCAGGGCTGCCAGGAGGCGGGCGAGGACAGCCCCGGAGAGGACCCGCTTTCTGCCTCGCCCGCCCCGGCTGCGGAAAGGTGGCCGCGAGGACCCCTGCACACGGAGAACGCCTGACACGCGAGGCACGTGGGCCTGGGGGAGGGGGGTAGCGGGGCACACTCTGGCGAGCACCGCGGCCACCGCGGGTGCCTGCGACAAGGGGCACGCGGGTCAGAGGGCCCGCGGCGCCCGTGCCACGCCGCCCTCGGGCACTGGAGACCGGGGCCGCGGCTGGACATCTGGACGCGCGAGAGCCGGCGCACGGGCCCCAGGCGGGCGGCTCAAGCGGGGAGGAGCGGGGGAGGGCGTGGGCCGTCGGTGGACCGGCGTCTACGGACCCGTCCAGGTTTCCCATCTGCTCAGCGGGAGTCACCCAGCGAGGAGAGCGTGTCAGCACCAATCTGGTGGCCCAAATCGCCCGTTTTGGGCGAGAGAAAAGCCACGCCCCGCGGCGGGAGGGGCCCGCTCCCCACGGCGAGCCCCCGGAACTGCGGCCCGGCCATCGGTCCGTAGCGCGACCCCATGGCCCCCAGCGCCCCGCCCCCCCCCCCCGGAGCTCCCGGGATCCTCTGGTCGACCCGCGGGACGGGGTGACGGAGCTGGCCGGGGCCGCGCGGGCGCCCAGAGCCAGCCGCCTGCGCTGCGGCCAACGCGGGCCGGTCGGGGAACCCTCGGAGGGGGGACTTGGAAAAAATTCTCGGGCGGCGGGGCCCCTCCGAAGGTCCGGGCCCCGCGCGGGTCCGTGGCCGGGCCGGGGCGGGCCGGGGGCGGCAACCTCGGCCCGGGGACCCCCGGAGCGGGACTTTGAAAAAATTCTCCGACGGTCCGGACCCCACGCGGGACCGCGCCCGGGCCCGGGGCGCCCTCCGCGGGCCACCCCGGACCTACGCCGGAGGCCCCGGTGACGACCGGGCCGCGCGAAGGAAGGCGCGCGAACGGCCGGGGCGTGCCTTGTCCCGTTCTTCTGCCTGCGCCGTCTCGGTGCGGCCCGGTTCGGTCCAGCGCCGTCTAAAACACGGCACCCGGGAGCGCGGCGGCGGCGGCGGCGGCGGCGGCGGCGGCGGCGACGGCCACCGCCTCGGCCACATGAAGCTGCGGGCCCAATTCCGGAACGTGGCTCTGGCGCCGGCGCCCCACCGTGGCCGGGACGATCCCGCCGACGCCGCCGGCGTCCCGAGACGTCGCCTCGGCCAGCGCGGCCACAGCGCCTCCCATGTCGCCGGCGCCGGAGCTCCGGAGGAAAACGATGTCAAAGCGGCCGCCAGGTGGCGGCCGACAACCGGCGCGGGCGACAGCGGGACGGATCCGGATCGGCGGCCGGCGAGGGCGCGTCGCCGGGCGGCCGGACACCCGGTCCCGTCCCGGCTCCCCCCCCGCCCCCCTCCCCCGCCTCCCAGCGCCGCCGCCGAACACGTTTCTCGGCGCGGGGCGGCCGGAAGGCGTTGGGGCCGGCCACGGCGCGGGGTCGGTTGGGCCAAGGGGATCCACCCGGCCGGGCCCTTTCCCGCCTCGGCCAGGACGATCCTGCCGACGCCGCCGCCGGCGTCCGGGAACGTCGCCTCGGCCAGCGCGGCCACATCGCCTCCCGCGCGTGTCGCCGGCGCCGGAGCTCCGGGGGAAGACGATATCAAAGCGGCCGCCAGGTGGCGGCCGACAACCGGCGCGGAGTGCAGCGGGACGGATCCGGATCGGCGGCCGGCGAGGGCGCGTCGCCGGGCGGCCGGACGCCCGGCCCCGTCCCGGCTCCCCCCCCGCCCCCCTCCCCCGCCTCCCAGCGCCGCCGCCGAACACGTTTCTCGGCGCGGGGCGGCCGGAAGACGGTGGGGCCGGCCACAGCGCGGGGTCGGTTGGGCCAAGGGGATCCGCCCGGCCGGGCCCTCCTCAGGTTCCGGAGGTGTGAGCAGGCTGTGTGGCTGGCTGCTTCTCCCTGACGGAACAGCAGTGGAACGACGGTACCAGCCCACTGCAGCAGCCGCTCTGGGAATGGTGCCTGAGGGCTCCCCGCGGGGCAGGGCCGGTAAACCCTCTCTGCCCCTGAAAGGTCTCTTCCTGCCGCTGCCCCTCAGTGCGTCGTCTAAGCCCGCCTTCGACGGTCAGGACTCCCCGCTCGTCGCAGACATACTCGTTCGCTTGTGTTTCCGGGTCTTTGTCGTCAAGAGAGCTAGGCGGAAGCGTCAGCCTATTCCACCACCTTGGCCCCATCTCCCAAAGTTCCGATCCAAGGGGGTCCGGCCCAGCCGGGCCATTTCGCCCCTCAGCCAGGAAGATCCCGTCTACCCCGCTGGAGCCCTGGAGCACCATGCCGGCCAGCCGGCGTGTCCCACTCGGGGGGGGCCCTGGGAGGGAGGGAGGGAGGGAGGGAGGGAGGGAGGGAGGGAGGGAGGGAGGGAGGGAGGACCCCGGGAGGACCCCGGGAGGACGCCGGGAGCCAGGCCGGGCTCGAGGAGACGGAGCGAAGGCCCCGGGCCGCCGTGGCCAGCGCGCGCCCGCCGGGACCGCTTCCCATCCCGTCGGCGCCGCAGAGCTCCGGAGGGGGACGGTATCGAAGCGGCCGCCGGGTGACGGCCGACGACCGGAGCGAAGGGCGGCGGGGGGGTGGAACCGGGTCCACCTGGGCCCCGGCCGGGGCTCGAGGGTGGCAGAGGGGACAGACTCCCCCGGGCCGCCGGGGAAACCTCTCGGGAGCGTCATGGGGCGCGCGCGCGCGCTCGCCCCCGAAAGGGCCGAACGGGGGGGGGGCGCCCGAGGGGATGAGCGTCCACCGGGGGCGGGAGGGAGAAGAGAGCACGTCCCAAGCGTCGGACGGGCAGGTGTTCTCCGATCCGTATCCTTTGGACGGACGCGACAAACGGGACGGGATGAGACCGCCAGTCCCCGAAGTTTTCCTCCTCGTTCTTTGAGTGCCCGCGTGGCGCAGCAGGCAGACCGGGAGACGTTTTCCGCCGTCGTCCCTGTCGCCGAGCCAACGGTACGCGTGAGGCGGGTTGAACGGGCAAATTGCGTCGGGAGGGAGGGAGGGAGGGAGGGAGGGAGGGAGGGAGGGAGCCGTGCGTTTGCCGGCATCCGCGTCGCAAAAGAAAACCACGGCCGCCACCGAGAGCGTTCTTCCTCATCGCTTTCCATCCTCCCGCGACGCGGGCGGGCAAACGGGGGGCGGGGGGGAGGCCGGGAACGCCTTCCCAGAGCCGGTACGGACCGGCTCTGGGCCCCCCGGTCCGACTGGGGAGACATCTCACCGAGGGAGGCCCTCGAGGCTCTCGGGAGCGAGGCCGGACTTAGTGAGGTCCAGCGGAGGCGCGGCGGGCCAGCCGCGAACGCCCGCCCAGAGGCCCTCGGGCGGCTCGGCCCGAGCGAGTGCTCTCCGGGCTCGCGGGCGGACTCGGGAAGGTGGCGTCTCCGGGGCGGGGGGGGGGAGGGAGAGGGGTGAGTCGGCGTCTCGAGCATCGAGAGATCTCCGGCGGCTCCCGAATGCGGGCGGGCGGGCGGGCGGGCGGGCGGGCGTGTGTGCGTGAGTCGTGGGGGTGGGGGGTGGAGTGCCCGAGGGGGGTTGGGGGGTGGGAGGCCGAGAGCGGGGCGGTGGGGGGGTCGGAGGGTGGGGGCGGTGGGGGACCACGCGCCTCGGGCCCGGGGGGTGGGGTGCTGAGGTGGGCGGGGAGTTGGCAAACGTTCCGGGTGGCCTGGTGCGTGTGCGCGCGTGCCTGCGCGCGTGCGTGCGTCCGTTCGCGCGCGCGTCCCGGTGTGCGTGCCTGCGCGCGCGCGCGTCTGTGCGGGGGCGCGTCTTTGCGGGGGCGTGTGCGCGCGTGTCCGGGCGTGTGTGCCTGCGTGTGCGCGCGTGACTGCGTGCGTGCGCGTGCGCGTCTGCGGGCGTGCCCGTGTGCGTGCCCGCCTGCGTCTGTGGGGGCGCCTGCGCACGTGAGCGCGGGTCTGTGCGTGCGTCTGTGTGTGCGTCTGTGCGTGTCTGTATGGGTTTGAGTGCGCGTCTGCGCGTGAGCGCGTGTCTGAGCGTGTGCGCCTGTGCCTGCGCCCGCGCGCGCCTGTGCCTGCGGGAGCGGGCGCGCGCTCAGGCGGACGGGCAGCCCCCCGTCGTCGCCCTCGGTCCGCCGAACGGGCGCCCCCTTGGCCGGATGGAGAGGCTTTTCTCCGCGCCCACGAGGGGAATCGCAACGGGAACCGTAAGGCCGCACGCCGGCGGCGCTAGCGCCGCCTGCCGACGAGGGCCGCCGCCGCCGATCCCCCCCCCGGCCCGACCCCCAGCCCCCCAACTCGGCCCGCGGTGAGGGCCGGGGCCGTATTCGGCTGGAGGGGGGGGACGGTAAGGCCGAGGGCAGCGTCGCCGTTCCCGCGTTGCACGCGTCGCCGTGCCGCGAGCGTCTCCCGGGAAGCCAGAGGAGCGAGGTGTGTGAAGCCCGTGCCGCGCGCGCGCGGACCCGACCGGGGTGTTCCGGGACGACCGACCGACCGACCGGCCGACCGGCCGACCGTCGTCGTGGAAAGCTCACGGCGGACTGGACATCTGACGGGCCCCTCCCTGTCCGAGCCGACCTCCCGAGGTACGTAGGAGGGGAAGGGTACGGTAGGCTGGTTCGGCTGGAAGCCATCCCACCCCCGGGAGGCGTCGATCGACGGGGAGGCGGGACCGGGAAGGCACCGGTTTCCAATCGGACGATGGCTGAACCTTGGGCGACGGGTACGCGGACTCCTCCGTCTTCGCCCGAGTTCGCGACTCTCTGCGGGGGGAGCTTTCCGGGAAGCGGGTGACGGGCGCGCGTGCCGTCGTCCCGTGAAGGCGCGCTACTACCAAGAGGCTCCGAACGCGGGCCGTCCTCGGGGGGCGGTTTATTTTTTCTCAGTCGGGGGGGACCCCCGCCACAGGGAGAGAAACACCCGAGTTGGAACGGTGCTCGGGTGGGGAGTAGGGCGTGGCGGTGAAGACTGACGTTCGTCATCGTCGTCGTTTCCGTTTAGATAGAGAACTGACTGCGGCGCCGCTGCCGTCGCGTGCCGTCGAGCGGCTCGGGACTCGGAGCGGCCCTAGGGGAGAGAGTCGAGCCGCCCCACGGGCTTCCCAAGGAGGAGCCGGCGGATCCGAACCGCCGACGATCTCGGTCGGCAGCCGAGCTCCGAGCCGCCGCCGCCGCCGCGCCGCCGGGGCTCCGTCTTTGCACTCGGTCTCCGGTACGCGGCGAGTTGGTTTCGCCCGAGGGGCGGAACGGCTCTCGAAGAGGAAAACCCGGTTTCAGAAAAGGAAGGAGACAGGCAGAGGGAGGGGGAGGGGGAGGGGGTGGGCGGGAGGGGTGGGGGAGGGGAGGGGGATGGGGGCAGGGGAGGCGAGGGGGAGGGGAGGGGGAGGGGTGGGGGAGGGGAGGCGGTGGGGGGAGGGACGGGGAGGGGGAGGGGGAGGGGAGGGGAGACGAGGGGAGGGGAGGGGGAGGGGGACGGGGGAGGGGGGAGGGACGGGAGGGGGAGGGGGGAGGGACGGGAGGGGGAGGGGGAGGGGAGGGGAGGGGAGGGGGCGGGGAGGGGGAGGGGATTGGAGGGGAGGGGGAGACAGGCATACCTGGACGCCGAGCCAGCCCGGTGACGGCGTTAGGTAGAAGAAGGACGGTAGGCGCCCACGCGCTCACGCCCGTGGCTGCAGATACGGACACGCAGGCGCGTGCACGCGCCCGTGCGCGGGCGGGCGGTACGCACGTGCCTGCCCGTGCGTACCCGCGCGGGTACACGCGCGTAGGCGTGGGCGCGCCCACACGGGCGCGCCCGCGCCGGTACGCGCGCGCCCTCGGGCGCGTCCGTGCCCGTGCGTACGCCTAGGGGTGTGCACGCGCGGGCGCCCGCCTCTACGTACCTGCCCGAGGGCGCGCGCGCGCGCGCCCGCGCCTGCACGCGCCTGCACCTTCGCACGGGCACCTGCGCGCGGACCTGCCCGCGCCCCCGCCTCTGCGTGGGATCGGCGAGAGCCGAAAGCGGTACCGCCGCCGCCGCGTTTTCAAGATCCTTTGGCTCACGCGCCCCCCCACCCCCTTCCGGCCACCTTCGGGGGGAAAGCCCAACTTCACGGACGGGCGGAGCGGATAGCCCTTCAGCTGCGCCTCCCTGAAATAGAACGGGAGGAGTCACGAGAGCCTTAGGAAACGGAGCGAGGCGACGAGAGGGTGCGTCGAAAGGCGGGCGTCGAGAACTCCGGCCACAGGCGTTTTCCTTCTGTAGGGTGTAGAAAGCACCCCGCCGCACGCACCCGGCGTTAGGGAGCTGTCTCGAGGGCCGCGGTTTCTACTCCGCCGACTCCTTTCAGTTGAGACGGGGCGCCTCCGAGCGTGTGTGTGCGCGCGACCCGAAGGCGGTCGTCGAGGGACGACGGCACCCTCGGTCCGCCGAACCCCCGCGCCCTCGGACGGACGGGTGGAGAAGCTCTCCTCGACGTCACGGAGGCGGTCCCGACTGAAACCGGAGGGGCACGTGCCGGCGGCGCTAGGCCCGCCGCCGCCGAGGACCGCTGGCGCCACCCCCCCCACCGCCCACCACGCACCCCCAACCCCACCCCGCCTGCGCCCTTGCCGTGGGCCCCACGCTGGCGATATCCGGATCCAGTCCGACGTGGCCGCCGGCTGCCACCCGCCAGGCGGGGAAGAGGTTTGGAGGCGGCGGAGGCGGTGGGGGCGGCGGGGGGCGGCGGGGGTGTGGGCGGTGGGGGGCGGAGGAGGAGGAGGAGGAGGAGGAGGAGGAGGACGGACGGACGGACGGACGGACGGACGGAAGGACGGGAACGCGCCCGCGCGCGCGTGCGCCCGCACCGCAGGGTGCCCTCCGGAGACACGGACGGGCCCACGGAGCACACGGAAACACGGAGATGGACGCGAGGGGGCGCGCGCGCGCGCGCAGCAGACACAACCCCGGGACGCCCGGGAGACACAGAGGTAGGCGCGGGCAGGCAGAACACGCGGGAACGCGGACGCGCGGCACCCACGGACACGGTCCGCTCGCGCACGCGCACGGGGGCCCGGACGCACGGCGACTCGCACGGACGGCGCGGCCGAAACACGGGAAGGTACGCCTCAGGGGCACACGCCCGTGGATCCCCCCAACAGAAGCCCGCCCGCGGCCAACCCCCGCCGCCCCCCCCCGAAGCGGGACGCCCACCCGCGCGGACGGAGGGAGGGGCGCGACGGGGCGGACGGCCGCGCCGCAGCGCTTCGGAGGACACGGCGCCCCCGCCACACACGCGCGACGCGATAGACGCGTCGCGCGCGAGACGGGGGCACGGGCACGAGGTACGTACGCCCGGCCGCGCGCCCGCGCGGCATCCCGAAGAGGGCGCGCCGCACTCGGACGGACGGGGCCGCGCGCGCGCGCGCGCACCGGAGAGGCCACGCGCGCACCCGCGCGGACACGTACGCGCACGCAGCGGCGGCGGCGGCGGCGGCGCCCTCCGGCGACACGGACGCACGCCCGGGGCACGCGGAAACGCGGAGACGCACGCGCACAGCAGACGCACGCACGGGACGCTCGGGAGACGCGGAGGTAGACGCAGGCAGGCGGAACACGCGGGAACGCGCGTCGCCCCCGCGCACACGATACACGGAGCGGGCGGGCACGCTCCACTAGGCGCGCGCGGCCTGCACTTGACGCTCGGGGACGCGGGCGCGGACGCGGCCCCGTACACGCGGCACCCACGGGCAGGCGGCACGCGGGCTCGGACGCACGCCCGGCGACGCGCGAGGACGGAGAGACGGCGCACCGGAACCGCGGGCGGGAGACGCGAACGAACGGGCGCCTCCCGCGCGGCGCGGGGGGACGCCCACGCGGAAGGCGCGGCACGGCCACACGCCCGCGGCGCCCCCGCGCGCCCGCCGTCCCCCCAAAGTGGGACGCGCTCGAGACGGCGCACGCGCACGGACGGTGACCGCGACGCACCCGCGTCCGCCCGCCCGCACGCACGCACGCACGCACGCGACCCCGGAGGACGCGTCGCACGCGAGA
>NW_026975266.1:32500-42500 GCF_030014295.1 Loxodonta africana | reverse complement strand
CGCCCACCCGCCCGGCGCACACAGGGCCCGGGCCCGGGTCCGAGGGCGCGTCGCCAGGGGACACCACCGGCCGGGGAGGCCCGGTGGCGACGCCCAACGCGGCGAGGCCGGTTCGCGGTCCCAGACCGGGGACGGCGTGTGCGCGGGCCGGCCGGGCGGGGCGGGGTCGATCGACGTCGGCGAGGGAGGCGCTGCGGGGGCGGCCCCCGGCACGCCCATCCCCCCGGCCCAGGGGCACATCGCCGGGAAAGCTCCCGGGTGAGGAGGTGGGCCCGCACACCCGCGCACCGCTGGCGGCACGGGACGGGTGCGGGCGGGAGGCGGCACACAACGGCGCGGGGGCCGTCCGCCGGACGGACCCCCGGCCCCACCGCACCAGGCGCGCGACGGGAGGGCCGCACACTCACACGCACACACGGACGCGCGCGACCCCGGCGCCAGACGGCTGGCCCGGCGAAGGCCCTCCCCCGACTCGCAGGGGGGAGGCGCGGGCCGCGGCAGGCGAAGGGCGGCGCGCGGCCCCACCGCGGGGCCGGCGGACCTCTCCCTCCACACCGGGCGGGAAGGAGAGGGGGCTCTGCCTGCGAGCCACGGTCGGTGGCTTGCGCGCAAGGCGAGGGGCAGCGGCTGGGGGATCCGGCACCCCCAAGGCACCCTCGGAGATGACTAGAGAAGACTTTCTTCACCGAAGACGGGCCGTCCCCACCCATCGCCCCCCACGTTGGGCCCCCGCCAGGCGCCCGAGGGCGCCCCGGGGATGGGCGGGGGGGGCCTGCGGTATTGGTAAGCACCAGCGGGGGGGTTAAGGCACAGTGGGCCTCTGCGGCCGGGAACGGAGCCTGCCGCCTCGTGCTCACGGCGGCTCTGCCTCACCCGGGGACGGCGCGTGCTCCCGGCTCCGTGCTGCGTCCACCCTCCACTCGGGCGAGGAGGGAACGGGTGGGGCACCGCAGCGGCGACCGAGGGCCTCGGAAAGTCACACCTTTTGAGTCGTCCGTTTTTTTTTTTTTCCGTTTCTCTTTTAAAGCTTCTCCGCCTCATCCCGCCTCACCGGAGCCAGGCTCCGGCGAGCGCGCGGGGCCTCGCGGGTACGCGCCGCGCACACCCGAGGCTTGCCTGGGCACCTAAAAGCCCAACACACCCCCCGGTCTCCCTCTGTAGAGGGGTCCGCGCTCTAGGGCGGCCCGCGGGGGGGAGGAGGTACGACAGAGCCTAACAACGGACCGCCGGGGCCCAGCCGCGGCTACGCAGCCTGGGCCCCCACCTCGCAAGGGCGACTTCCCTCGGCACCGGCGGAAGCAACACGCGGGCCCTCCTCCTTCCGCTCTCGCTTGCCTCACGCGGGTCTCGGCAAGCACCGGGGCGGGCACGCACGCGCGCACCCCTCTCTCACCCCCGCCTTCTCGGGATCAGGCACGTCACCCTCCCGCGAGGCGTGCGTGCTCTAAAGGTCTTACCCCGCTCGACCCCCCTTTTTTTTTTTTTTTTCCTCCACATCCTTTCTCTCCCTCTCGGCCGCACTCCTGTTTTTTATTTCTCTCGGCTCGAGGGGCGCACGCCCACACGCGTGAGCGGTGACCGGAAGGGTGGGCTGGGAACGGGGAAACGGCACCGCCACCCGGCCTCAGGCACCTGAGGGACGGCCTGGAGCGTTCCAGGGGCACCGCCAAAGGGCCACTCGAGGCGCACCGGCACCACCTGGGTGGGGCGCGCGGGTGCGCCTGACCAGAGAGCCCCCCCGCCGCGGGGGGCGGGGGAGGGCCCGACGCGAGGCAGAACACCAGGGCCACGAGCAGAGGCTGTCCTGCTCGGTCTCAGGACCCCGCCACCGCCGACGCTGGCCGCGAGGCCGCGAACGAGGGCAGATGAGCAAGGTCGGGCCGGATTCCGTGCCCCTGCCCCTCTGCGCACCACCGGCGGGCGGGGAGGAGGAGCGAGGGGCCCGCGCGCTGAGCGAGAAGAGCGGTCCCATTCGCCACGAATGTCCGTCCCTCGTCTTGGCGCGGCTCGGACCCGGCCCGGGAGAGCACGACAACACCACATCGATCGGGTCAGCCCAGGCACAAGCGAGGAGGAGAAGACCCCCCCGCCAGGGCTGCCAGGAGGCGGGCGAGGACAGCCCCGGAGAGGACCCGCTTTCTGCCTCGCCCGCCCCGGCTGCGGAAAGGTGGCCGCGAGGACCCCTGCACACGGAGAACGCCTGACACGCGAGGCACGTGGGCCTGGGGGAGGGGGGTAGCGGGGCACACTCTGGCGAGCACCGCGGCCACCGCGGGTGCCTGCGACAAGGGGCACGCGGGTCAGAGGGCCCGCGGCGCCCGTGCCACGCCGCCCTCGGGCACTGGAGACCGGGGGGAGGCACCGCGGCTGGACATCTGGACGCGCGAGAGCCGGCGCACGGGCCCCAGGCGGGCGGCTCAAGCGGGGAGGAGCGGGGGAGGGCGTGGGCCGTCGGTGGACCGGCGTCTACGGACCCGTCCAGGTTTCCCATCTGCTCAGCGGGAGTCACCCAGCGAGGAGAGCGTGTCAGCACCAATCTGGTGGCCCAAATCGCCCGTTTTGGGCGAGAGAAAAGCCACGCCCCGCGGCGGGAGGGGCCCGCTCCCCACGGCGAGCCCCCGGAACTGCGGCCCGGCCATCGGTCCGTAGCGCGACCCCATGGCCCCCAGCGCCCCGCCCCCCCCCCCGGAGCTCCCGGGATCCTCTGGTCGACCCGCGGGACGGGGTGACGGAGCTGGCCGGGGCCGCGCGGGCGCCCAGAGCCAGCCGCCTGCGCTGCGGCCAACGCGGGCCGGTCGGGGAACCCTCGGAGGGGGGACTTGGAAAAAATTCTCGGGCGGCGGGGCCCCTCCGAAGGTCCGGGCCCCGCGCGGGTCCGTGGCCGGGCCGGGGCGGGCCGGGGGCGGCAACCTCGGCCCGGGGACCCCCGGAGCGGGACTTTGAAAAAATTCTCCGACGGTCCGGACCCCACGCGGGACCGCGCCCGGGCCCGGGGCGCCCTCCGCGGGCCACCCCGGACCTACGCCGGAGGCCCCGGTGACGACCGGGCCGCGCGAAGGAAGGCGCGCGAACGGCCGGGGCGTGCCTTGTCCCGTTCTTCTGCCTGCGCCGTCTCGGTGCGGCCCGGTTCGGTCCAGCGCCGTCTAAAACACGGCACCCGGGAGCGCGGCGGCGGCGGCGGCGGCGGCGGCGGCGGCGGCGACGGCCACCGCCTCGGCCACATGAAGCTGCGGGCCCAATTCCGGAACGTGGCTCTGGCGCCGGCGCCCCACCGTGGCCGGGACGATCCCGCCGACGCCGCCGGCGTCCCGAGACGTCGCCTCGGCCAGCGCGGCCACAGCGCCTCCCATGTCGCCGGCGCCGGAGCTCCGGAGGAAAACGATGTCAAAGCGGCCGCCAGGTGGCGGCCGACAACCGGCGCGGGCGACAGCGGGACGGATCCGGATCGGCGGCCGGCGAGGGCGCGTCGCCGGGCGGCCGGACACCCGGTCCCGTCCCGGCTCCCCCCCCGCCCCCCTCCCCCGCCTCCCAGCGCCGCCGCCGAACACGTTTCTCGGCGCGGGGCGGCCGGAAGGCGTTGGGGCCGGCCACGGCGCGGGGTCGGTTGGGCCAAGGGGATCCACCCGGCCGGGCCCTTTCCCGCCTCGGCCAGGACGATCCTGCCGACGCCGCCGCCGGCGTCCGGGAACGTCGCCTCGGCCAGCGCGGCCACATCGCCTCCCGCGCGTGTCGCCGGCGCCGGAGCTCCGGGGGAAGACGATATCAAAGCGGCCGCCAGGTGGCGGCCGACAACCGGCGCGGAGTGCAGCGGGACGGATCCGGATCGGCGGCCGGCGAGGGCGCGTCGCCGGGCGGCCGGACGCCCGGCCCCGTCCCGGCTCCCCCCCCGCCCCCCTCCCCCGCCTCCCAGCGCCGCCGCCGAACACGTTTCTCGGCGCGGGGCGGCCGGAAGACGGTGGGGCCGGCCACAGCGCGGGGTCGGTTGGGCCAAGGGGATCCGCCCGGCCGGGCCCTCCTCAGGTTCCGGAGGTGTGAGCAGGCTGTGTGGCTGGCTGCTTCTCCCTGACGGAACAGCAGTGGAACGACGGTACCAGCCCACTGCAGCAGCCGCTCTGGGAATGGTGCCTGAGGGCTCCCCGCGGGGCAGGGCCGGTAAACCCTCTCTGCCCCTGAAAGGTCTCTTCCTGCCGCTGCCCCTCAGTGCGTCGTCTAAGCCCGCCTTCGACGGTCAGGACTCCCCGCTCGTCGCAGACATACTCGTTCGCTTGTGTTTCCGGGTCTTTGTCGTCAAGAGAGCTAGGCGGAAGCGTCAGCCTATTCCACCACCTTGGCCCCATCTCCCAAAGTTCCGATCCAAGGGGGTCCGGCCCAGCCGGGCCATTTCGCCCCTCAGCCAGGAAGATCCCGTCTACCCCGCTGGAGCCCTGGAGCACCATGCCGGCCAGCCGGCGTGTCCCACTCGGGGGGGGCCCTGGGAGGGAGGGAGGGAGGGAGGGAGGGAGGGAGGGAGGGAGGGAGGGAGGGAGGGAGGGAGGACCCCGGGAGGACCCCGGGAGGACGCCGGGAGCCAGGCCGGGCTCGAGGAGACGGAGCGAAGGCCCCGGGCCGCCGTGGCCAGCGCGCGCCCGCCGGGACCGCTTCCCATCCCGTCGGCGCCGCAGAGCTCCGGAGGGGGACGGTATCGAAGCGGCCGCCGGGTGACGGCCGACGACCGGAGCGAAGGGCGGCGGGGGGGTGGAACCGGGTCCACCTGGGCCCCGGCCGGGGCTCGAGGGTGGCAGAGGGGACAGACTCCCCCGGGCCGCCGGGGAAACCTCTCGGGAGCGTCATGGGGCGCGCGCGCGCGCTCGCCCCCGAAAGGGCCGAACGGGGGGGGGGCGCCCGAGGGGATGAGCGTCCACCGGGGGCGGGAGGGAGAAGAGAGCACGTCCCAAGCGTCGGACGGGCAGGTGTTCTCCGATCCGTATCCTTTGGACGGACGCGACAAACGGGACGGGATGAGACCGCCAGTCCCCGAAGTTTTCCTCCTCGTTCTTTGAGTGCCCGCGTGGCGCAGCAGGCAGACCGGGAGACGTTTTCCGCCGTCGTCCCTGTCGCCGAGCCAACGGTACGCGTGAGGCGGGTTGAACGGGCAAATTGCGTCGGGAGGGAGGGAGGGAGGGAGGGAGGGAGGGAGGGAGGGAGGGAGGGAGGGAGCCGTGCGTTTGCCGGCATCCGCGTCGCAAAAGAAAACCACGGCCGCCACCGAGAGCGTTCTTCCTCATCGCTTTCCATCCTCCCGCGACGCGGGCGGGCAAACGGGGGGCGGGGGGGAGGCCGGGAACGCCTTCCCAGAGCCGGTACGGACCGGCTCTGGGCCCCCCGGTCCGACTGGGGAGACATCTCACCGAGGGAGGCCCTCGAGGCTCTCGGGAGCGAGGCCGGACTTAGTGAGGTCCAGCGGAGGCGCGGCGGGCCAGCCGCGAACGCCCGCCCAGAGGCCCTCGGGCGGCTCGGCCCGAGCGAGTGCTCTCCGGGCTCGCGGGCGGACTCGGGAAGGTGGCGTCTCCGGGGCGGGGGGGGGGAGGGAGAGGGGTGAGTCGGCGTCTCGAGCATCGAGAGATCTCCGGCGGCTCCCGAATGCGGGCGGGCGGGCGGGCGGGCGGGCGGGCGTGTGTGCGTGAGTCGTGGGGGTGGGGGGTGGAGTGCCCGAGGGGGGTTGGGGGGTGGGAGGCCGAGAGCGGGGCGGTGGGGGGGTCGGAGGGTGGGGGCGGTGGGGGACCACGCGCCTCGGGCCCGGGGGGTGGGGTGCTGAGGTGGGCGGGGAGTTGGCAAACGTTCCGGGTGGCCTGGTGCGTGTGCGCGCGTGCCTGCGCGCGTGCGTGCGTCCGTTCGCGCGCGCGTCCCGGTGTGCGTGCCTGCGCGCGCGCGCGTCTGTGCGGGGGCGCGTCTTTGCGGGGGCGTGTGCGCGCGTGTCCGGGCGTGTGTGCCTGCGTGTGCGCGCGTGACTGCGTGCGTGCGCGTGCGCGTCTGCGGGCGTGCCCGTGTGCGTGCCCGCCTGCGTCTGTGGGGGCGCCTGCGCACGTGAGCGCGGGTCTGTGCGTGCGTCTGTGTGTGCGTCTGTGCGTGTCTGTATGGGTTTGAGTGCGCGTCTGCGCGTGAGCGCGTGTCTGAGCGTGTGCGCCTGTGCCTGCGCCCGCGCGCGCCTGTGCCTGCGGGAGCGGGCGCGCGCTCAGGCGGACGGGCAGCCCCCCGTCGTCGCCCTCGGTCCGCCGAACGGGCGCCCCCTTGGCCGGATGGAGAGGCTTTTCTCCGCGCCCACGAGGGGAATCGCAACGGGAACCGTAAGGCCGCACGCCGGCGGCGCTAGCGCCGCCTGCCGACGAGGGCCGCCGCCGCCGATCCCCCCCCCGGCCCGACCCCCAGCCCCCCAACTCGGCCCGCGGTGAGGGCCGGGGCCGTATTCGGCTGGAGGGGGGGGACGGTAAGGCCGAGGGCAGCGTCGCCGTTCCCGCGTTGCACGCGTCGCCGTGCCGCGAGCGTCTCCCGGGAAGCCAGAGGAGCGAGGTGTGTGAAGCCCGTGCCGCGCGCGCGCGGACCCGACCGGGGTGTTCCGGGACGACCGACCGACCGACCGGCCGACCGGCCGACCGTCGTCGTGGAAAGCTCACGGCGGACTGGACATCTGACGGGCCCCTCCCTGTCCGAGCCGACCTCCCGAGGTACGTAGGAGGGGAAGGGTACGGTAGGCTGGTTCGGCTGGAAGCCATCCCACCCCCGGGAGGCGTCGATCGACGGGGAGGCGGGACCGGGAAGGCACCGGTTTCCAATCGGACGATGGCTGAACCTTGGGCGACGGGTACGCGGACTCCTCCGTCTTCGCCCGAGTTCGCGACTCTCTGCGGGGGGAGCTTTCCGGGAAGCGGGTGACGGGCGCGCGTGCCGTCGTCCCGTGAAGGCGCGCTACTACCAAGAGGCTCCGAACGCGGGCCGTCCTCGGGGGGCGGTTTATTTTTTCTCAGTCGGGGGGGACCCCCGCCACAGGGAGAGAAACACCCGAGTTGGAACGGTGCTCGGGTGGGGAGTAGGGCGTGGCGGTGAAGACTGACGTTCGTCATCGTCGTCGTTTCCGTTTAGATAGAGAACTGACTGCGGCGCCGCTGCCGTCGCGTGCCGTCGAGCGGCTCGGGACTCGGAGCGGCCCTAGGGGAGAGAGTCGAGCCGCCCCACGGGCTTCCCAAGGAGGAGCCGGCGGATCCGAACCGCCGACGATCTCGGTCGGCAGCCGAGCTCCGAGCCGCCGCCGCCGCCGCGCCGCCGGGGCTCCGTCTTTGCACTCGGTCTCCGGTACGCGGCGAGTTGGTTTCGCCCGAGGGGCGGAACGGCTCTCGAAGAGGAAAACCCGGTTTCAGAAAAGGAAGGAGACAGGCAGAGGGAGGGGGAGGGGGAGGGGGTGGGCGGGAGGGGTGGGGGAGGGGAGGGGGATGGGGGCAGGGGAGGCGAGGGGGAGGGGAGGGGGAGGGGTGGGGGAGGGGAGGCGGTGGGGGGAGGGACGGGGAGGGGGAGGGGGAGGGGAGGGGAGACGAGGGGAGGGGAGGGGGAGGGGGACGGGGGAGGGGGGAGGGACGGGAGGGGGAGGGGGGAGGGACGGGAGGGGGAGGGGGAGGGGAGGGGAGGGGAGGGGGCGGGGAGGGGGAGGGGATTGGAGGGGAGGGGGAGACAGGCATACCTGGACGCCGAGCCAGCCCGGTGACGGCGTTAGGTAGAAGAAGGACGGTAGGCGCCCACGCGCTCACGCCCGTGGCTGCAGATACGGACACGCAGGCGCGTGCACGCGCCCGTGCGCGGGCGGGCGGTACGCACGTGCCTGCCCGTGCGTACCCGCGCGGGTACACGCGCGTAGGCGTGGGCGCGCCCACACGGGCGCGCCCGCGCCGGTACGCGCGCGCCCTCGGGCGCGTCCGTGCCCGTGCGTACGCCTAGGGGTGTGCACGCGCGGGCGCCCGCCTCTACGTACCTGCCCGAGGGCGCGCGCGCGCGCGCCCGCGCCTGCACGCGCCTGCACCTTCGCACGGGCACCTGCGCGCGGACCTGCCCGCGCCCCCGCCTCTGCGTGGGATCGGCGAGAGCCGAAAGCGGTACCGCCGCCGCCGCGTTTTCAAGATCCTTTGGCTCACGCGCCCCCCCACCCCCTTCCGGCCACCTTCGGGGGGAAAGCCCAACTTCACGGACGGGCGGAGCGGATAGCCCTTCAGCTGCGCCTCCCTGAAATAGAACGGGAGGAGTCACGAGAGCCTTAGGAAACGGAGCGAGGCGACGAGAGGGTGCGTCGAAAGGCGGGCGTCGAGAACTCCGGCCACAGGCGTTTTCCTTCTGTAGGGTGTAGAAAGCACCCCGCCGCACGCACCCGGCGTTAGGGAGCTGTCTCGAGGGCCGCGGTTTCTACTCCGCCGACTCCTTTCAGTTGAGACGGGGCGCCTCCGAGCGTGTGTGTGCGCGCGACCCGAAGGCGGTCGTCGAGGGACGACGGCACCCTCGGTCCGCCGAACCCCCGCGCCCTCGGACGGACGGGTGGAGAAGCTCTCCTCGACGTCACGGAGGCGGTCCCGACTGAAACCGGAGGGGCACGTGCCGGCGGCGCTAGGCCCGCCGCCGCCGAGGACCGCTGGCGCCACCCCCCCCACCGCCCACCACGCACCCCCAACCCCACCCCGCCTGCGCCCTTGCCGTGGGCCCCACGCTGGCGATATCCGGATCCAGTCCGACGTGGCCGCCGGCTGCCACCCGCCAGGCGGGGAAGAGGTTTGGAGGCGGCGGAGGCGGTGGGGGCGGCGGGGGGCGGCGGGGGTGTGGGCGGTGGGGGGCGGAGGAGGAGGAGGAGGAGGAGGAGGAGGAGGACGGACGGACGGACGGACGGACGGACGGAAGGACGGGAACGCGCCCGCGCGCGCGTGCGCCCGCACCGCAGGGTGCCCTCCGGAGACACGGACGGGCCCACGGAGCACACGGAAACACGGAGATGGACGCGAGGGGGCGCGCGCGCGCGCGCAGCAGACACAACCCCGGGACGCCCGGGAGACACAGAGGTAGGCGCGGGCAGGCAGAACACGCGGGAACGCGGACGCGCGGCACCCACGGACACGGTCCGCTCGCGCACGCGCACGGGGGCCCGGACGCACGGCGACTCGCACGGACGGCGCGGCCGAAACACGGGAAGGTACGCCTCAGGGGCACACGCCCGTGGATCCCCCCAACAGAAGCCCGCCCGCGGCCAACCCCCGCCGCCCCCCCCCGAAGCGGGACGCCCACCCGCGCGGACGGAGGGAGGGGCGCGACGGGGCGGACGGCCGCGCCGCAGCGCTTCGGAGGACACGGCGCCCCCGCCACACACGCGCGACGCGATAGACGCGTCGCGCGCGAGACGGGGGCACGGGCACGAGGTACGTACGCCCGGCCGCGCGCCCGCGCGGCATCCCGAAGAGGGCGCGCCGCACTCGGACGGACGGGGCCGCGCGCGCGCGCGCGCACCGGAGAGGCCACGCGCGCACCCGCGCGGACACGTACGCGCACGCAGCGGCGGCGGCGGCGGCGGCGCCCTCCGGCGACACGGACGCACGCCCGGGGCACGCGGAAACGCGGAGACGCACGCGCACAGCAGACGCACGCACGGGACGCTCGGGAGACGCGGAGGTAGACGCAGGCAGGCGGAACACGCGGGAACGCGCGTCGCCCCCGCGCACACGATACACGGAGCGGGCGGGCACGCTCCACTAGGCGCGCGCGGCCTGCACTTGACGCTCGGGGACGCGGGCGCGGACGCGGCCCCGTACACGCGGCACCCACGGGCAGGCGGCACGCGGGCTCGGACGCACGCCCGGCGACGCGCGAGGACGGAGAGACGGCGCACCGGAACCGCGGGCGGGAGACGCGAACGAACGGGCGCCTCCCGCGCGGCGCGGGGGGACGCCCACGCGGAAGGCGCGGCACGGCCACACGCCCGCGGCGCCCCCGCGCGCCCGCC
>NW_026975266.1:10000-20000 GCF_030014295.1 Loxodonta africana | reverse complement strand
GCGGGCAGCGGGAAGGCGGCGGTGGCGGCGGCGGCGCGGAGGGGGATCGGACCCCCCCGCGGTCGCCGCCGCTCCCTGTCTCCTCCAGCCCACCGCCCACCCAGCGGGCAACCCTCACGCGCACGACGGCCACACGCCGCCCACCCGCCCGGCGCACACAGGGCCCGGGCCCGGGTCCGAGGGCGCGTCGCCAGGGGACACCACCGGCCGGGGAGGCCCGGTGGCGACGCCCAACGCGGCGAGGCCGGTTCGCGGTCCCAGACCGGGGACGGCGTGTGCGCGGGCCGGCCGGGCGGGGCGGGGTCGATCGACGTCGGCGAGGGAGGCGCTGCGGGGGCGGCCCCCGGCACGCCCATCCCCCGGCCCAGGGGCACATCGCCGGGAAAGCTCCCGGGTGAGGAGGTGGGCCCGCACACCCGCGCACCGCTGGCGGCACGGGACGGGTGCGGGCGGGAGGCGGCACACAACGGCGCGGGGGCCGTCCGCCGGACGGACCCCCGGCCCCACCGCACCAGGCGCGCGACGGGAGGGCCGCACACTCACACGCACACACGGACGCGCGCGACCCCGGCGCCAGACGGCTGGCCCGGCGAAGGCCCTCCCCCGACTCGCAGGGGGGAGGCGCGGGCCGCGGCAGGCGAAGGGCGGCGCGCGGCCCCACCGCGGGGCCGGCGGACCTCTCCCTCCACACCGGGCGGGAAGGAGAGGGGGCTCTGCCTGCGAGCCACGGTCGGTGGCTTGCGCGCAAGGCGAGGGGCAGCGGCTGGGGGATCCGGCACCCCCAAGGCACCCTCGGAGATGACTAGAGAAGACTTTCTTCACCGAAGACGGGCCGTCCCCACCCATCGCCCCCCACGTTGGGCCCCCGCCAGGCGCCCGAGGGCGCCCCGGGGATGGGCGGGGGGGGCCTGCGGTATTGGTAAGCACCAGCGGGGGGGTTAAGGCACAGTGGGCCTCTGCGGCCGGGAACGGAGCCTGCCGCCTCGTGCTCACGGCGGCTCTGCCTCACCCGGGGACGGCGCGTGCTCCCGGCTCCGTGCTGCGTCCACCCTCCACTCGGGCGAGGAGGGAACGGGTGGGGCACCGCAGCGGCGACCGAGGGCCTCGGAAAGTCACACCTTTTGAGTCGTCCGTTTTTTTTTTTTTCCGTTTCTCTTTTAAAGCTTCTCCGCCTCATCCCGCCTCACCGGAGCCAGGCTCCGGCGAGCGCGCGGGGCCTCGCGGGTACGCGCCGCGCACACCCGAGGCTTGCCTGGGCACCTAAAAGCCCAACACACCCCCCGGTCTCCCTCTGTAGAGGGGTCCGCGCTCTAGGGCGGCCCGCGGGGGGGAGGAGGTACGACAGAGCCTAACAACGGACCGCCGGGGCCCAGCCGCGGCTACGCAGCCTGGGCCCCCACCTCGCAAGGGCGACTTCCCTCGGCACCGGCGGAAGCAACACGCGGGCCCTCCTCCTTCCGCTCTCGCTTGCCTCACGCGGGTCTCGGCAAGCACCGGGGCGGGCACGCACGCGCGCACCCCTCTCTCACCCCCGCCTTCTCGGGATCAGGCACGGCACCCTCCCGCGAGGCGTGCGTGCTCTAAAGGTCTTACCCCGCTCGACCCCCCTTTTTTTTTTTTTTTTCCTCCACATCCTTTCTCTCCCTCTCGGCCGCACTCCTGTTTTTTATTTCTCTCGGCTCGAGGGGCGCACGCCCACACGCGTGAGCGGTGACCGGAAGGGTGGGCTGGGAACGGGGAAACGGCACCGCCACCCGGCCTCAGGCACCTGAGGGACGGCCTGGAGCGTTCCAGGGGCACCGCCAAAGGGCCACTCGAGGCGCACCGGCACCACCTGGGTGGGGCGCGCGGGTGCGCCTGACCAGAGAGCCCCCCCGCCGCGGGGGGCGGGGGAGGGCCCGACGCGAGGCAGAACACCAGGGCCACGAGCAGAGGCTGTCCTGCTCGGTCTCAGGACCCCGCCACCGCCGACGCTGGCCGCGAGGCCGCAAACGAGGGCAGATGAGCAAGGTCGGGCCGGATTCCGTGCCCCTGCCCCTCTGCGCACCACCGGCGGGCGGGGAGGAGGAGCGAGGGGCCCGCGCGCTGAGCGAGAAGAGCGGTCCCATTCGCCACGAATGTCCGTCCCTCGTCTTGGCGCGGCTCGGACCCGGCCCGGGAGAGCACGACAACACCACATCGATCGGGTCAGCCCAGGCACAAGCGAGGAGGAGAAGACCCCCCCGCCAGGGCTGCCAGGAGGCGGGCGAGGACAGCCCCGGAGAGGACCCGCTTTCTGCCTCGCCCGCCCCGGCTGCGGAAAGGTGGCCGCGAGGACCCCTGCACACGGAGAACGCCTGACACGCGAGGCACGTGGGCCTGGGGGAGGGGGGTAGCGGGGCACACTCTGGCGAGCACCGCGGCCACCGCGGGTGCCTGCGACAAGGGGCACGCGGGTCAGAGGGCCCGCGGCGCCCGTGCCACGCCGCCCTCGGGCACTGGAGACCGGGGGGAGGCACCGCGGCTGGACATCTGGACGCGCGAGAGCCGGCGCACGGGCCCCAGGCGGGCGGCTCAAGCGGGGAGGAGCGGGGGAGGGCGTGGGCCGTCGGTGGACCGGCGTCTACGGACCCGTCCAGGTTTCCCATCTGCTCAGCGGGAGTCACCCAGCGAGGAGAGCGTGTCAGCACCAATCTGGTGGCCCAAATCGCCCGTTTTGGGCGAGAGAAAAGCCACGCCCCGCGGCGGGAGGGGCCCGCTCCCCACGGCGAGCCCCCGGAACTGCGGCCCGGCCATCGGTCCGTAGCGCGACCCCATGGCCCCCAGCGCCCCGCCCCCCCCCCCCGGAGCTCCCGGGATCCTCTGGTCGACCCGCGGGACGGGGTGACGGAGCTGGCCGGGGCCGCGCGGGCGCCCAGAGCCAGCCGCCTGCGCTGCGGCCAACGCGGGCCGGTCGGGGAACCCTCGGAGGGGGGACTTGGAAAAAATTCTCGGGCGGCGGGGCCCCTCCGAAGGTCCGGGCCCCGCGCGGGTCCGTGGCCGGGCCGGGGCGGGCCGGGGGCGGCAACCTCGGCCCGGGGACCCCCGGAGCGGGACTTTGAAAAAATTCTCCGACGGTCCGGACCCCACGCGGGACCGCGCCCGGGCCCGGGGCGCCCTCCGCGGGCCACCCCGGACCTACGCCGGAGGCCCCGGTGACGACCGGGCCGCGCGAAGGAAGGCGCGCGAACGGCCGGGGCGTGCCTTGTCCCGTTCTTCTGCCTGCGCCGTCTCGGTGCGGCCCGGTTCGGTCCAGCGCCGTCTAAAACACGGCACCCGGGAGCGCGGCGGCGGCGGCGGCGGCGGCGGCGGCGGCGGCGACGGCCACCGCCTCGGCCACATGAAGCTGCGGGCCCAATTCCGGAACGTGGCTCTGGCGCCGGCGCCCCACCGTGGCCGGGACGATCCCGCCGACGCCGCCGGCGTCCCGAGACGTCGCCTCGGCCAGCGCGGCCACAGCGCCTCCCATGTCGCCGGCGCCGGAGCTCCGGAGGAAAACGATGTCAAAGCGGCCGCCAGGTGGCGGCCGACAACCGGCGCGGGCGACAGCGGGACGGATCCGGATCGGCGGCCGGCGAGGGCGCGTCGCCGGGCGGCCGGACACCCGGTCCCGTCCCGGCTCCCCCCCCGCCCCCCTCCCCCGCCTCCCAGCGCCGCCGCCGAACACGTTTCTCGGCGCGGGGCGGCCGGAAGGCGTTGGGGCCGGCCACGGCGCGGGGTCGGTTGGGCCAAGGGGATCCACCCGGCCGGGCCCTTTCCCGCCTCGGCCAGGACGATCCTGCCGACGCCGCCGCCGGCGTCCGGGAACGTCGCCTCGGCCAGCGCGGCCACATCGCCTCCCGCGCGTGTCGCCGGCGCCGGAGCTCCGGGGGAAGACGATATCAAAGCGGCCGCCAGGTGGCGGCCGACAACCGGCGCGGAGTGCAGCGGGACGGATCCGGATCGGCGGCCGGCGAGGGCGCGTCGCCGGGCGGCCGGACGCCCGGCCCCGTCCCGGCTCCCCCCCCGCCCCCCTCCCCCGCCTCCCAGCGCCGCCGCCGAACACGTTTCTCGGCGCGGGGCGGCCGGAAGACGGTGGGGCCGGCCACAGCGCGGGGTCGGTTGGGCCAAGGGGATCCGCCCGGCCGGGCCCTCCTCAGGTTCCGGAGGTGTGAGCAGGCTGTGTGGCTGGCTGCTTCTCCCTGACGGAACAGCAGTGGAACGACGGTACCAGCCCACTGCAGCAGCCGCTCTGGGAATGGTGCCTGAGGGCTCCCCGCGGGGCAGGGCCGGTAAACCCTCTCTGCCCCTGAAAGGTCTCTTCCTGCCGCTGCCCCTCAGTGCGTCGTCTAAGCCCGCCTTCGACGGTCAGGACTCCCCGCTCGTCGCAGACATACTCGTTCGCTTGTGTTTCCGGGTCTTTGTCGTCAAGAGAGCTAGGCGGAAGCGTCAGCCTATTCCACCACCTTGGCCCCATCTCCCAAAGTTCCGATCCAAGGGGGTCCGGCCCAGCCGGGCCATTTCGCCCCTCAGCCAGGAAGATCCCGTCTACCCCGCTGGAGCCCTGGAGCACCATGCCGGCCAGCCGGCGTGTCCCACTCGGGGGGGGCCCTGGAGGGAGGGAGGGAGGGAGGGAGGGAGGGAGGGAGGGAGGGAGGGAGGGAGGGAGGACCCCGGGAGGACCCCGGGAGGACGCCGGGAGCCAGGCCGGGCTCGAGGAGACGGAGCGAAGGCCCCGGGCCGCCGTGGCCAGCGCGCGCCCGCCGGGACCGCTTCCCATCCCGTCGGCGCCGCAGAGCTCCGGAGGGGGACGGTATCGAAGCGGCCGCCGGGTGACGGCCGACGACCGGAGCGAAGGGCGGCGGGGGGGTGGAACCGGGTCCACCTGGGCCCCGGCCGGGGCTCGAGGGTGGCAGAGGGGACAGACTCCCCCGGGCCGCCGGGGAAACCTCTCGGGAGCGTCATGGGGCGCGCGCGCGCGCTCGCCCCCGAAAGGGCCGAACGGGGGGGGGGCGCCCGAGGGGATGAGCGTCCACCGGGGGCGGGAGGGAGAAGAGAGCACGTCCCAAGCGTCGGACGGGCAGGTGTTCTCCGATCCGTATCCTTTGGACGGACGCGACAAACGGGAACGGGATGAGACCGCCAGTCCCCGAAGTTTTCCTCCTCGTTCTTTGAGTGCCCGCGTGGCGCAGCAGGCAGACCGGGAGACGTTTTCCGCCGTCGTCCCTGTCGCCGAGCCAACGGTACGCGTGAGGCGGGTTGAACGGGCAAATTGCGTCGGGAGGGAGGGAGGGAGGGAGGGAGGGAGGGAGGGAGGGAGCCGTGCGTTTGCCGGCATCCGCGTCGCAAAAGAAAACCACGGCCGCCACCGAGAGCGTTCTTCCTCATCGCTTTCCATCCTCCCGCGACGCGGGCGGGCAAACGGGGGGCGGGGGGGAGGCCGGGAACGCCTTCCCAGAGCCGGTACGGACCGGCTCTGGGCCCCCCGGTCCGACTGGGGAGACATCTCACCGAGGGAGGCCCTCGAGGCTCTCGGGAGCGAGGCCGGACTTAGTGAGGTCCAGCGGAGGCGCGGCGGGCCAGCCGCGAACGCCCGCCCAGAGGCCCTCGGGCGGCTCGGCCCGAGCGAGTGCTCTCCGGGCTCGCGGGCGGACTCGGGAAGGTGGCGTCTCCGGGGCGGGGGGGGGGAGGGAGAGGGGTGAGTCGGCGTCTCGAGCATCGAGAGATCTCCGGCGGCTCCCGAATGCGGGCGGGCGGGCGGGCGGGCGGGCGGGCGTGTGTGCGTGAGTCGTGGGGGTGGGGGGTGGAGTGCCCGAGGGGGGTTGGGGGGTGGGAGGCCGAGAGCGGGGCGGTGGGGGGGTCGGAGGGTGGGGGCGGTGGGGGACCACGCGCCTCGGGCCCGGGGGGTGGGGTGCTGAGGTGGGCGGGGAGTTGGCAAACGTTCCGGGTGGCCTGGTGCGTGTGCGCGCGTGCCTGCGCGCGTGCGTGCGTCCGTTCGCGCGCGCGTCCCGGTGTGCGTGCCTGCGCGCGCGCGCGTCTGTGCGGGGGCGCGTCTTTGCGGGGGCGTGTGCGCGCGTGTCCGGGCGTGTGTGCCTGCGTGTGCGCGCGTGACTGCGTGCGTGCGCGTGCGCGTCTGCGGGCGTGCCCGTGTGCGTGCCCGCCTGCGTCTGTGGGGGCGCCTGCGCACGTGAGCGCGGGTCTGTGCGTGCGTCTGTGTGTGCGTCTGTGCGTGTCTGTATGGGTTTGAGTGCGCGTCTGCGCGTGAGCGCGTGTCTGAGCGTGTGCGCCTGTGCCTGCGCCCGCGCGCGCCTGTGCCTGCGGGAGCGGGCGCGCGCTCAGGCGGACGGGCAGCCCCCCGTCGTCGCCCTCGGTCCGCCGAACGGGCGCCCCCTTGGCCGGATGGAGAGGCTTTTCTCCGCGCCCACGAGGGGAATCGCAACGGGAACCGTAAGGCCGCACGCCGGCGGCGCTAGCGCCGCCTGCCGACGAGGGCCGCCGCCGCCGATCCCCCCCCCGGCCCGACCCCCAGCCCCCCAACTCGGCCCGCGGTGAGGGCCGGGGCCGTATTCGGCTGGAGGGGGGGGACGGTAAGGCCGAGGGCAGCGTCGCCGTTCCCGCGTTGCACGCGTCGCCGTGCCGCGAGCGTCTCCCGGGAAGCCAGAGGAGCGAGGTGTGTGAAGCCCGTGCCGCGCGCGCGCGGACCCGACCGGGGTGTTCCGGGACGACCGACCGACCGACCGGCCGACCGGCCGACCGTCGTCGTGGAAAGCTCACGGCGGACTGGACATCTGACGGGCCCCTCCCTGTCCGAGCCGACCTCCCGAGGTACGTAGGAGGGGAAGGGTACGGTAGGCTGGTTCGGCTGGAAGCCATCCCACCCCCGGGAGGCGTCGATCGACGGGGAGGCGGGACCGGGAAGGCACCGGTTTCCAATCGGACGATGGCTGAACCTTGGGCGACGGGTACGCGGACTCCTCCGTCTTCGCCCGAGTTCGCGACTCTCTGCGGGGGGAGCTTTCCGGGAAGCGGGTGACGGGCGCGCGTGCCGTCGTCCCGTGAAGGCGCGCTACTACCAAGAGGCTCCGAACGCGGGCCGTCCTCGGGGGGCGGTTTATTTTTTCTCAGTCGGGGGGGACCCCCGCCACAGGGAGAGAAACACCCGAGTTGGAACGGTGCTCGGGTGGGGAGTAGGGCGTGGCGGTGAAGACTGACGTTCGTCATCGTCGTCGTTTCCGTTTAGATAGAGAACTGACTGCGGCGCCGCTGCCGTCGCGTGCCGTCGAGCGGCTCGGGACTCGGAGCGGCCCTAGGGGAGAGAGTCGAGCCGCCCCACGGGCTTCCCAAGGAGGAGCCGGCGGATCCGAACCGCCGACGATCTCGGTCGGCAGCCGAGCTCCGAGCCGCCGCCGCCGCCGCGCCGCCGGGGCTCCGTCTTTGCACTCGGTCTCCGGTACGCGGCGAGTTGGTTTCGCCCGAGGGGCGGAACGGCTCTCGAAGAGGAAAACCCGGTTTCAGAAAAGGAAGGAGACAGGCAGAGGGAGGGGGAGGGGGAGGGGGTGGGCGGGAGGGGTGGGGGAGGGGAGGGGGATGGGGGCAGGGGAGGCGAGGGGGAGGGGAGGGGGAGGGGTGGGGGAGGGGAGGCGGTGGGGGGAGGGACGGGGAGGGGGAGGGGGAGGGGAGGGGAGACGAGGGGAGGGGAGGGGGAGGGGGACGGGGGAGGGGGGAGGGACGGGAGGGGGAGGGGGGAGGGACGGGAGGGGGAGGGGGAGGGGAGGGGAGGGGAGGGGGCGGGGAGGGGGAGGGGATTGGAGGGGAGGGGGAGACAGGCATACCTGGACGCCGAGCCAGCCCGGTGACGGCGTTAGGTAGAAGAAGGACGGTAGGCGCCCACGCGCTCACGCCCGTGGCTGCAGATACGGACACGCAGGCGCGTGCACGCGCCCGTGCGCGGGCGGGCGGTACGCACGTGCCTGCCCGTGCGTACCCGCGCGGGTACACGCGCGTAGGCGTGGGCGCGCCCACACGGGCGCGCCCGCGCCGGTACGCGCGCGCCCTCGGGCGCGTCCGTGCCCGTGCGTACGCCTAGGGGTGTGCACGCGCGGGCGCCCGCCTCTACGTACCTGCCCGAGGGCGCGCGCGCGCGCGCCCGCGCCTGCACGCGCCTGCACCTTCGCACGGGCACCTGCGCGCGGACCTGCCCGCGCCCCCGCCTCTGCGTGGGATCGGCGAGAGCCGAAAGCGGTACCGCCGCCGCCGCGTTTTCAAGATCCTTTGGCTCACGCGCCCCCCCACCCCCTTCCGGCCACCTTCGGGGGGAAAGCCCAACTTCACGGACGGGCGGAGCGGATAGCCCTTCAGCTGCGCCTCCCTGAAATAGAACGGGAGGAGTCACGAGAGCCTTAGGAAACGGAGCGAGGCGACGAGAGGGTGCGTCGAAAGGCGGGCGTCGAGAACTCCGGCCACAGGCGTTTTCCTTCTGTAGGGTGTAGAAAGCACCCCGCCGCACGCACCCGGCGTTAGGGAGCTGTCTCGAGGGCCGCGGTTTCTACTCCGCCGACTCCTTTCAGTTGAGACGGGGCGCCTCCGAGCGTGTGTGTGCGCGCGACCCGAAGGCGGTCGTCGAGGGACGACGGCACCCTCGGTCCGCCGAACCCCCGCGCCCTCGGACGGACGGGTGGAGAAGCTCTCCTCGACGTCACGGAGGCGGTCCCGACTGAAACCGGAGGGGCACGTGCCGGCGGCGCTAGGCCCGCCGCCGCCGAGGACCGCTGGCGCCACCCCCCCCACCGCCCACCACGCACCCCCAACCCCACCCCGCCTGCGCCCTTGCCGTGGGCCCCACGCTGGCGATATCCGGATCCAGTCCGACGTGGCCGCCGGCTGCCACCCGCCAGGCGGGGAAGAGGTTTGGAGGCGGCGGAGGCGGTGGGGGCGGCGGGGGGCGGCGGGGGTGTGGGCGGTGGGGGGCGGAGGAGGAGGAGGAGGAGGAGGAGGAGGAGGACGGACGGACGGACGGACGGACGGACGGAAGGACGGGAACGCGCCCGCGCGCGCGTGCGCCCGCACCGCAGGGTGCCCTCCGGAGACACGGACGGGCCCACGGAGCACACGGAAACACGGAGATGGACGCGAGGGGGCGCGCGCGCGCGCGCAGCAGACACAACCCCGGGACGCCCGGGAGACACAGAGGTAGGCGCGGGCAGGCAGAACACGCGGGAACGCGGACGCGCGGCACCCACGGACACGGTCCGCTCGCGCACGCGCACGGGGGCCCGGACGCACGGCGACTCGCACGGACGGCGCGGCCGAAACACGGGAAGGTACGCCTCAGGGGCACACGCCCGTGGATCCCCCCAACAGAAGCCCGCCCGCGGCCAACCCCCGCCGCCCCCCCCCGAAGCGGGACGCCCACCCGCGCGGACGGAGGGAGGGGCGCGACGGGGCGGACGGCCGCGCCGCAGCGCTTCGGAGGACACGGCGCCCCCGCCACACACGCGCGACGCGATAGACGCGTCGCGCGCGAGACGGGGGCACGGGCACGAGGTACGTACGCCCGGCCGCGCGCCCGCGCGGCATCCCGAAGAGGGCGCGCCGCACTCGGACGGACGGGGCCGCGCGCGCGCGCGCGCACCGGAGAGGCCACGCGCGCACCCGCGCGGACACGTACGCGCACGCAGCGGCGGCGGCGGCGGCGGCGCCCTCCGGCGACACGGACGCACGCCCGGGGCACGCGGAAACGCGGAGACGCACGCGCACAGCAGACGCACGCACGGGACGCTCGGGAGACGCGGAGGTAGACGCAGGCAGGCGGAACACGCGGGAACGCGCGTCGCCCCCGCGCACACGATACACGGAGCGGGCGGGCACGCTCCACTAGGCGCGCGCGGCCTGCACTTGACGCTCGGGGACGCGGGCGCGGACGCGGCCCCGTACACGCGGCACCCACGGGCAGGCGGCACGCGGGCTCGGACGCACGCCCGGCGACGCGCGAGGACGGAGAGAC
>NW_026975266.1:0-2500 GCF_030014295.1 Loxodonta africana | reverse complement strand
ACCCCGGCGCGAGCTCTCGCCTCGCTTCTCTCTCTTCTCTCTCGCGGGCGCGGCGGCCCCCGGCCCCCCTCCTCCTCCTCCGCCGCCGCGGAGGGAAGGGGGGCGGACGGGGGCACCACCGGGTCTGTCCTTAGGGGGTCGTAGGGAACCCGGCCGCCGCCCGCGCGCCTCCCGCCGCCCAGGCTTGGGCGCGGGCGTGCGGCGGGCCGGCCGGCCAGCCCCTGCGAGGAAGCCCCCAGCCGCGCACCCCCGGGGGAGGGAGGGCCGGCCAGACGCTGGCCGGCGGCAAACCCCGGGGGGGGCGATTGATCGTCAAGCGACGCTCAGACAGGCGTAGCCCCGGGAGGAACCCGGGGCCGCAAGTGCGTTCGAAGTGTCGATGATCAATGTGTCCTGCAATTCACATTAATTCTCGCAGCTAGCTGCGTTCTTCATCGACGCACGAGCCGAGTGATCCACCGCTAAGAGTCGTACGAGTTTGGATTCGCGGGGCCCTCCCCCCCCCAGCGAGGAGGGAGGGAGGCGACCCCGCCCTGGACACGGCACACATCCCCCGAGGGGCGCCTCCTGCCGGCCAGAAGACACGACGGAACCACGACTCGGGAAAGGTCGGGAGGGATTCGCGGACAAGGGGCCCGTCCACACCCGGCCCCCGGAGGAGCGGGCCTGGACGCCCCCACAGGCGCCCCGGGGGTTCCCACCCCCAACGACACGGGGCGCCCGCGCGCGGGCCCGCGCGGTCCGACCGGCCGCCGGGCTCCCCCTCCCAGCGGCCGCCCGGCCGGCAGCGGGCCGCGGCGCGGAGCCCCCCGGCCTGGGGGCGGAGGCCGGGGGAGAGGCGGGGTGAGGGCCAGGCCCCCCCCCACGGCCGCTCCCCGCGGGCCCGCCGCCACGAACCGCGGCGGACGGGCGACCCCCCGAGGGTCTTTAAACCTCCGCGCCGGGACGCGCTAGGTACCTGGACAGGGTGGCGAGCGAGGGCGGGGCGCGGCCATCGCCCCCGACGCGGATCCCCGGCCGCGGCCGCCCGCGGGGGACGCGCGGGACCGCGGCGCTGCCGGCCCGTGACGCGGGGGATGGACGGTAGGGGCCCACGCGCGCCCCCCCGCGCCGCCGCCACCGGGGACCCGCCGCCCGCAGCGCGCGGCCGCCCACCCCGCCTACGGCTCCCCCCACCTCCCGGCCGCACACGCACACACCGCCCTCCTCTTCCCTTCACCCCCGCGACGACCCACACGGGCGCGCGCTCAGAGGCCGGCCACCGTCCCCCCCCGCACCCGCGCGGCCCAGGCCCCGGGCCGCGGAGGGCCCGGGGCGACGGCGGGACGACGCGGTTTCGCGGGCGGGAAGGGGGAGGCCGGGCGAGGGCCCGAAGGTGCCGGGGGAGGTCAGCGAGGGGCGGGGGCGGACGCCGGGGAGGGGGGCCGGAGGGAAGGGGCGGCCGCGCAGGGGCGGCGGGGCCGGGGCGGTCGGCCGGAGGACGGGCGCGGGGCTACCCCCCCCACGCCCAGGGCGGGCGGCCGGGAAGCGGCGGGCAGCGGGTGACCCCCCGAGCGCCACCCACCGGCGCCCCCCCATCCTCCCGCGGGAGGGGGAGCGCGTAGGGGGGGAAGGGAGGGGGGTTCCCGCGGCACCGCGCGCGTCCCGGGACGCGCCGCGGACGCGTACGCCCGACGGGCGGGGCGGGCGACCGGGGTGGGACACCGGCGCCGGAGACGGGGCACGGCCCCCCGGCTCTCAACTCCACCTCGCGCGGGACGGAGGGGGGGACGACGGCGGCGCCGACGCGGCCGCGGAGGGCCCCGACGGGCGGCCGGCCGGCGGCGGCGGCAGCGGCGGCGTGTCCGCCGGAGTGGGGAGGGCGACCGGCGGCGGAGGGGGGGCTCAGCGCCCCCCCGTCCCACCGCGGCACCTCCCCCCCTCCGCGACCACATCCCCCGGCCGACCGACCGACCGACCGACCCCCGCCGTCGCCGCCCCCCCACCGACACACACGCACACACGACGCGCTCTGTCTCTCTCTCTCTGGCGGCGCGGCAGACCCGGCACCGCGCCGGCCCGCCCGCGCCACCGCGCCGGAGTCGCGCGCGGCCGGGACGCACGCACTGGCGGCGACGCCCGACTCACTCGCGTTAATGATCCTTCCGCAGGTTCACCTACGGAAACCTTGTTACGACTTTTACTTCCTCTAGATAGTCAAGTTCGACCGTCTTCTCAGCGCTCCGCCAGGGCCGTGGGCCGACCCCGGCGGGGCCGATCCGAGGGCCTCACTAAACCATCCAATCGGTAGTAGCGACGGGCGGTGTGTACAAAGGGCAGGGACTTAATCAACGCAAGCTTATGACCCGCACTTACTGGGAATTCCTCGTTCATGGGGAATAATTGCAATCCCCGATCCCCATCACGAATGGGGTTCAACGGGTTACCCGCGCCTGCCGGCGTAGGGTAGGCACACGCTGAGCCAGTCAGTGTAGCGCGCGTGCAGCCCCGGACATCTAAG